>NW_024062694.1:0-160000 GCF_006381635.1 Hibiscus syriacus | reverse complement strand
TTATTAAATTAAATTTAATTTAGGACCAAATTGAGAGAATATATAAATATTAAAGACTAAATGTAAAAATATACCAATTCTTTTAACTGTCATGTCTATATTTCTGTCTGATTGAATAAACTAAATAGTTAAGTGGTGTGATTGATAAAATTAAAATATCGGTTACAAAAGTAAAAGGCCTAAATAATCAAGTGGTCAACTGAGTAGTTTACCCTTAAATCAAAGCTTTGAAACATAGGACAATGGGGGACACATCTGAGGATCAAAACAGTGCATTACAGATAATTAAAAGTTTCCTATGGGAAGACATAAAAGAAAATCTGTTGAATGCCAATTGCCATCACTTTCTTTGCATAAAAGAAAGTAAAAGAAATACTGAGTTGCAATTGTCAGATTGGCAATAGCAGTACTTGAGTAAGTGGCAAGCATCACGCGGTTATGGAGTCACCAGAAAAAGGTAAAGAAAAAGTAGAAAAAGGCATGTGATTTGGGCAGCTTTTGTCTTAGCCCTAGAGAGAGAGAGAGAGAGAGAGAGAGAGAGAGAGAGAGAGAGAGAGAGAGAGAGAGAGAGAGAGAGAGAGAGAGAGAGAGAGAGTCCATTATCGAACTTTTCGTAGGATTTTACGTTATAACATCCAAAATTTTAAAATGAAAATAAATTTATAAAATTTGAATGGATTAAATAGATTATTAATTTAAAATATATTAAACAAATTTAAAATATAAAAGATTTAAAATTTTCACGAAAAAAATTGTCTCCTCACACCCTTCATCAACCATCTGCTCAAAGGTGGGAAGGGTGAAGTTTATCTCTTACAAAAGCCAGTCCCTTAAATTTTATAGGAACAAAACCTGTACAGAATGGGCATGGGGATTGTCCTCTTTTCAATCATCTCCATTCTCAACTATCTCTGTGTCTAATGTCTCTCAGAAGGATGAATCGTGCTTTCTCGGTTGTCGTCGCATGTAGGGGGGGGGGGGGTTGTATTTTCGCCCCTAAAGTATTGTTTCCTATTCATATTTAAAATCTTCTTCAATTTGACCCCTAAACTATCATTTTCATCCTCATTTATCCCAAAGTAAAAACATCAATAAGAACGTGACAGATGGTATATTACTATCAGATCTGGATAATTTTTAAGGTGAGGTGAGATGAAATTGATAGTTTAAGATAAACGATGATGAAAAGTGAGAAAATAGATACTTTTCAAGGGCTAAATTATGAAAGCCATATATATATATACATGCACACAAACACATAATGTGTCTGATTTAGATGGTATGACCTGTTAATTGGGTCTTAATAAATGAGTGAAATAATTTTATTATAAATATTAATTATTATTATTATTATTATTATTATAAAGGTGTTGTTACCCTATATATATATATATGCACACAAACACATAATGTGTATGATTTTTTTAGATGGTGTGACCGGTTAATCCAGTCTTAATAAATGAGTGAAATAATCTTATTATAAATTTTAATTACTATTATTATAAGGGTATATATATGCAAACACATAATGTGTCTGATTTAGATGGTGTGACCAGTTAATCAAGTCTTAATAATGACTGAAATAATTATTATAAATATTAATTACTATTATTGTAAGCTTGTCTTTACCTTTTTATAATCTATAAATAAAACAACAAAAATAGTAATTAGAGCCAAATATGTGACTAATAAAATTGATATTATTTGTAGTGTTGTCTGGCTCAGGCTTTCTTGACGCCGAGAAAGTATCCGGTATGCGTTGTCCAGTTAACGGAGATTGGGGAAGAATAATGAAGCTGTAGATTCATCGTAGGTGTCATGGTGTTTGAGCTAATCTCCCACCAGGTCATAATACGATAGTATCATAGTGCACACACTTGATATAAAAACTTGTACAAATATACCAACGTTCCTATTTACAATTCCATACAGGGATTGACCTAGACTAGGACGGGTGAGGCGTTTATGCACCCTAAAAATTAAATAATTTTCTATACATTTTAAATATTTTTCTATTTTCTATAATTTATTTTCACCACTAAATTTTTATAAACTTATATCTTCTTAAAATTTTATAAGTTCGTCCCCTAACATAAAACTTTAGATCCATCCCTGATTCCATATGCATATACCATAAAAACACAAGTAGCTATTAAGAGTGTGCAAAAATATTCGATCTGAATAATCCAATCGTTCATCCGGTGATCCAATCCGAAATTTTAATATGATCCAATTTTTTATTTCGGATAATTCGAATTGGATATCCGAAAAAAATTTCGGATAATCAAATCAGATACAGATCGAAAAATTCTCAAATTCGGATTATCCAGTATTCTAAAAAATAGATGGCCCTTTAGCCCTAGCCCAGTAGCCCAATCTTTATGGGTTCAACATTGATATGGATATTGGATAGAGCGCTGGACCTAATGTTTGTTTTTTCTGGTACATCCTTCACCCTTCTTTTTTTTTGAAGTATATATATTTTACTCCTTAAAGGTCAATTTAGATCTAATGTAATTTATGTCTTATATTTACAAAACCTACTGTAATTTTCTTCACATGATTCATATTTACAGCTATTTTCAGTTGAAGGCAACGGGAATTGCTAACCATAGAAATTAATTTCCACCCTGTAAAAGTTCCATGGCTGCTACCTGCCTCACACGCTGCTTAAGTCGTCTTCTGCGATAGATGCCTACCAAACGCTGGATGAGTACCAAAGTAATGGCGGAGAAATCAAACACTCTTCCGATTCCAACACCACCTGCAAAACATTAAAGAAAAAATCACTAATGTATCTGATTCTGTCTGCTGACTAGCATACATCTCCTAAGCAATATATGCAGTGTTAAGATCAGGATCCATCAATCCCAGGAACATTCTCTTCATGAAGAATGGTAACTGACGCACTTTCTGCTAAGAAGAGAAGGAAGAAAATGTTCATGGCCTGCTCGCAGTAGAACAAAAGATTCATATATTACAGTTGTAATCTAAGATTAATAAACAATAATCAAGAAGGATGATGACTGTTAGGACAAATTAAAAACAATGGCACTCTTCACTAATTCACTTCCAAGGCAATGCCAGAGCCATAATGTTAAAGTTCAATTAAAATACAACTGCCTGTCGACACCAGAAAAGAGAAGCAAAAAAAGAACCAGTTCAATGAAAGCTCATTCAAGACAATATGTAAGTCTGTTCCCCGTTGGAGAGTATCTACAGACTATATAATTCAAACTCAATCCTTTCCTCCAAAAGCAAGTTCGAATTTTATGAACTCAAGCTTTGGCACTCAGAGAAACTGACTGCACAACTCGGATTCAGAACTCCTATAGCAAAAGTATAGATAAAAGAACAAGCATCTGGGGGCAAAATGGCAGTAATGTAATGCACGGTAACTCATTAAATTTAATTACAAACAGGACAAATGCCAAGCCCCACAACGCCTCCCCTTCCTCCTATGATGAGGGAAAAAGGCTCAAGGCTCTCGACAACCTTCCTTGTACTAATATTTTAACAATTTTCCAGTTAGGGATCCACAACTAGAGGTAACTTTCTAATATCCCAAGTGACCAGCAAATAAAGGGAATAAAATTATAATATATAAGAAACAAATTCTCTGGATTAAAATGATTGTAGATTGTATCATGTGTATAAGAAAGAAATATAAAGCCAGAAATCCATAAAAAAATCTGCCCTTTCTTCATCATTCTTGTTAGGTATGGCTCATAAATATACCAGTAAAGAGGATAGGAGATGGAGCGGAGTGAGCGAACGTCAATTGTCCTTACAAAGAAAGTCTCGTTGTGGGGTTACGAATTATGTGGGTTGGGGGTGCGGGGGCGTAGCCCCCGCGGTACGGTACAGGGTTAATTTTGTAATTATGTACAAGGGTTTTCTATTATAAATAGAGATGTAACCTAGACCTAAAATATCATTGAATAAAAACTTCTAGCGCCGCCTAGGCACCGAGGACGTAAGCACATTGCCGAACCTCGTAAAATTCTCGTGTTCTTTTGTTTTCTTTACCCGTTTTCGTCAACAATTGGTATCAGATGTCAGGAGCAAAATTCGAAGTCGCGAAATTCGATGGTCAGGGTAACTTCGGATTATGGCAAACGAGGGTGAAGGATCTATTGGCGCAGCAAGGGATCTTGAAGGCTTTACGATCTACAAAGCCGGCGTCGATGGATGAGGAAGATTGGGAAGAATTGCAGCAGCGAGCGGCAGGAACCATACGATTATGCTTGGCGGACGAGGTCATGTATCACGTCATGCATCTATCGTCTCTAGACGAAATTGGAGGAAGTTGGAAAGTCAGTTTATGTCCAAATCCTTAACGACAAAACTGTATCTGAAGCAGCGGCTGTATGGGCTGAAGATGCAGGACGATCACGATTTGGCGCAACACGTGAATGTCTTTAATCAAATCGTTTCTGATCTGGCTCGGCTTGATGTGAAAATTGAGGATGAAGACAGAGCGATGATTCTGTTGTGTTCGTGCCTCCCTCTTACGAACACATGGTGACTACTCTTACATATGGGAAAGAGACTATCAATGTTGAGGAGATTACTGCAGCCTTGTTGGCTCACAACCAGCGGAAGCAGAATGCAGGGGAAAGCTCTCAAGCCGATAGCTTATATGTCAAGGGTAATCGAGATCGTGGACGGAAGCCAGAGAAGGCAGGGTCCGGGAAGCAGAATTCCAGATCCAAATCCAGGGATAAGAAGACGATTCACTGTTACAAGTGCAAGGAGGCGGGACATATGAAGCGAGACTGTCCGAAGTTGAAAAAGCAGACTGATGAGAAGCGTGATGGCTCATCCAAGTCTGTGAACGTGGTCGAGGATGATAATTCTGATTGCAGTGAGGGTGATATGCTTTCTATTTCAACGACACAATTGACGGATGCTTGGATTCTTGATTCTGGATGTTCTTATCACATCAGGCCAAATAGGGAATGGTTTTCGACATACAGGCCGGTTAATTCTGGTTCGGTTTATTTGGGTGATGATCGATGTTGCAATTTTGTTGGTATTGGTGATGTCAGAATTAAGATGCACGATGGCTCCGTTCGGACGTTGAGTGGTGTTCGACATATCCCAGACTTGAAGAAGAATTTGATTTCCTTGGGCACTTTGCACAAGAATGGTTTTATCCCTAAGGCTGACGAGGATAGGGAAACCATTCGGATTGTTAAAGGAGCATTGACTGTGATGAAAGGCAAGATGACTGTAGGGAATATCTACAGATTGTTAGGGAATACCGTTGCAGGTGGAGTTCACTCTGTTGAGTCCTGTGATGATACGACAAAATTGTGGCATATGCGCCTTGCTCATCTTAGTGAACGTGGTATGGCAGAATTACACAAGAGAAACTTGTTGCATGGTGTCAAAAGCTGTAAGCTCGACTTTTGCAAGTATTGTGTTCTTGGTAAACAGACTAAAGTCCGTTTCAAGACTGCGAAGCACACAACTCAAGGGATTCTTGATTATGTGCATTCTGATGTATGGGGGCCTTCCACGACATCGTCTTTGGGTGGATCTAGGTACTATGTTACTTTTATTGATGATTTTTCACGGAAAGTTTGGGTGTATTTTTTGAAACAGAAATCTGAAGTTTTTGAGAAGTTCAAGCTGTGGAAAGCTGAGGTAGAAAACCAAACAGGACGAAAAATCAAGTGTTTGCGGTCTGGCAATGGTACGGAGTACACAGATTCACAGTTCCTACAATTCTGTAAGGAGCATGGGATTCAGAGGCATTTTACAGTGCGCAAGACACCACAACAGAATGGTGTTGCAGAACGAATGAACAGGTCGTTGAATGAAAGAGCCAGATGTTTGCGGTTGAATGCGGGGCTTCCCAAACACTTCTGGGCTGAGGCTGTTAACATGGCGTGTTACCTTATCAACAGATCGCCAAGGGCATCGCTGGCTGGGAAAGTTGCAGAAGAGGTATGGACTGGTCATGATGTTAGTTTTGATAACTTACGGATTTTTGGTTGTCCTGCTTATGTGCATGTACCTGCTGATGAGAGATCCAAACTTGATGCAAAATCGAAGGAGTGCATTTTTCTGGGTTACAAGAAAGGTGTCAAAGGATTCAAGTTCTGGGATCCAGTTGCGAAGAAAGTTGTGATTAGTAGAGATGTCGTTTTTGATGAACAATCCATGTTGCAGCAGAAGCAAGACACGACAGTGGTGGATTTCGAGCAGTTTCCAGTTGAGAAACCAGAAACTTCTCAACCGACTTCTGGTGGTTCCACTATGGATGATTTGCAGGATTATAGTCTCGCCAGAGACAGGGTGAGACGGACGAATATAAAGCCTCCGAACAGATTGGGTTTTGAAGACTTGGTATCTTTTGCACTTATTGTTAGCAGTGATGATCCGATTACTTTTCATGATGCCGTTACTAGTCAGGAAAACGACAAGTGGATGGCAGCCATGGTTGAGGAGATGGAGTCTTTGAATCACAATCGCACATGGGAGTTAGTTCCCCTTCCTGAGGGTAAGAAGCCGATTGGTTGCAAATGGGTGTATAAGAAGAAACCAGTAGTAACAGAAAAAGAGGGGGAAAAGTTCAAGGATCGTTTGGTAGCGAAGGGTTTTTCACAGCAGAAAGGAGTTGATTATGATGAAATCTTTTCTCCTGTGGTCAGGCACACTTCAATCCGAGCAGTACTTGCATTGGTGGCTAGTTGGGATTTGCATTTAGAGCAGATGGATGTTAAAACTGCTTTTTTGCATGGTGATTTAGAGGAGCAGATCTACATGCGGCAACCTGAAGGTTTCACTCAACCTGGAAACGAGCATTTAGTTTGCAGATTGAAGAAATCTTTGTACGGGTTGAAACAGTCTCCGAGACAGTGGTATAAACGGTTTGACTCCTATATGATCAAGATTGGCTACAACCGATGTGAGTATGATTGTTGTGTCTATGTTAAGAGCCTTGATGATGGTTCTTTTATTTTTCTATTACTGTATGTTGATGATATGTTGATTGCTGCGAAGAACATGGATGATGTTATCGGTTTGAAAACTTTATTGAGTCAGGAATTTGATATGAAAGATTTAGGTGCTGCAAAGAAATTCTTGGAATGGAAATTTGCAGGGACAGAGACTCAAGGAAACTGCGGCTATCTCAACGGGGTTATGTTGAGAAAATGCTAGAAAGGTTTGCGATGAGCAGCGCAAAACCAGTTAGCACTCCATTGGCGAATCACTTTAAGCTCTCATCAGAACAGTGCCCCAAGACAGATAAGGAAGCTGAAGATATGGCAAAGGTTCCGTATTCTAATGCTGTTGGCTGCTTGATGTATGCGATGGTATGTACTCGTCCTGATTTAGCTCATGCTGTTAGTCAAGTTTGTAAGTACATGTCTAAACCTGGTAAGCAACATTGGGAAGCAGTCAAGTGGATCTTTCGGTACTTAAAGGGTACTGTGGGACATGGAATTGTTTTTGGGAGTCAGCGGGATAATCCTTTGGTTGTAGGATATGTGGATTCAGACTATGCAGGTGACTTGGATAATAGAAGATCTACGACAGGGTATGTCTTTACTCTTGGTGGAGGGCCTATTTGTTGGAAGTCTACTGTTCAATCTATTGTGGCTCTATCTACAACTGAAGCTGAGTACATGGCAGCGACTGAAGCTGCAAAAGAAGCTTTATGGCTTACTGGTTTAGTGAAGGAGTTGGGTGTTCAACAAGGTGGAGTTCAGTTGCTTTGTGATAATCAAAGTGCTATTCACTTGGCTAAGAATCAGGTGTATCGTGCTAGAACTAAACATATTGATGTAAGGTTCCACAAGATCAGAGAGTTGGTTGCATCTGGAGAGGTTTTGTTTCAGAAGGTACATACTGATGAAAATGCCGCTGATATGTTCACTAAGCCAGTTACGACAGACAAGTTCAAGCATTGCTTGGACTTGTTGAATGTTTCGAGTTGTTAAAGAATCAAGGTAACCCAACCCACATTGAATTTTCAAGAGGCAGGATATTCGCCAAGGTGGAGATTTGTTAGGTATGGCTCATAAATATACCAGTAAAGAGGACAGGAGATGGAGCGGAGTGAGCGAACGTCAACTGTCCTTACAAAGAAAGTCTCGTTGTGGGGTTACGAATTATGTGGGTTGGGGGTGCGGGGGCGCAGCCCCGCGGTACGGTACAGGGTTAATTTTGTAATTATGTACCAGGGTTTTCTATTATAAATAGAGATGTAACCTAGACCTAAAATATCATTGAATAAAAACTTCTAGCGCCGCCTAGGCACCGAGGACGTAAGCACATTGCCGAACCTCGTAAAATTCTCGTGTTCTTTTGTTTTCTTTACCCGTTTTCGTCAACAATTCTTTGCAAAGAGAAACCAAATAAAGCATGAAAGTGTTTCCTCGTAGAACAATTTCTTTTCTTCAAGCAATGTACCACCTCATTTACCAGAATAAAGAACACTCGATTTGTGTTTTAAAACAGAGTAGATATTTGAGAATGGTTTCACGATATATTCTTCTGTTAAATCTATTTAATTTTTTGATTGTGCAACGTATATATTCTTTGTTCGCAAGTTCTACCAAAAGGTGAAAAATTTTATGTGATAATATTTCAAAAACTGTGAAATCTTTATATGATACTCAATGAAAATCGAATTAAAAGTGTCAAAGTTATTAAATATTATGCTCCTAAAATAAGGTTAACTTTGTTACAATTATATGAATCTTGTGGTAATAATGCTAAAACAAAAAGTAAAGCTGAAAGTTTAGCTAGTGCCTTGAATTCTTACTTGGAATGGTTATTTGATATTATATTGTGTTTGCTATCAACATGGTGAGTAAGAAATTGCAATTTAAATCAATGTGCATTAATCCTACGATAAAGGAGTTGGAAGGTGTAATGTCATATTTTGAAAACTATAAAAATAAAGGGATCAAAACTAGTATAAATTGCCAAAAGTCTTGCATTGGATATGAACATAGAGCCAATTTTTGACTGAGCATCGTATTTTTAGAAAAACAATAATTTGATGAGAATGATCATGACGAAGAAATGTAATCAGTAGAGGAGTCTTTTAGAGTTAATTATTTTTTGTTGTTTTTGATATGAAAATTATTTCTTTGAAAGATAGATTTAGCGTTTAAAGGTTTTTGAAAATTGTTTTGGATTTTTAATTAATTCTTTAAGGGTAAAGTCATTGGATAATAATAAATTAAGAAAATGTTGTAATAATTTTAAGATTGTTTTTTTTCATAATAATTTGTCAGATGTTGATGCAATGACTATTTTTCTGAAATAAAAGTGTTGCACTTGACTTTATCAAATGTGTTCATGTCGACGCTTATAATTCTTGAGTTTGTTAAAGCTATAGATTGTTATCCTAATGTTTTAATTGCTTATTGAATCCTATTAACAATGTCAGTCACGCTAGCATTCACAGAAAGAAATTTTCAAAGTTGAAATTATTGAAAAGTTTCTTAAGGTCTACAATGTCATAAAAAAATTGAATGGGCTAGCTATGATATATATTGAGAAAAATATATTGGAAAACATTTAGGTCTGTAAACGAACCGAACGAACACGTAGGAGTATGTTCATGTTCATTCTTTTAACTTTAAACGAACATGAACATAAATGAACAAAAAATTTCTTGTTCGTTATCGCTCGTTAAAGAATGTAGCTTGTTCGTGTTCGTTCATGTAAATGATAAACGAACACAAATGAACGAACATAAACTAACACAATAAACGAACATAAGAGACACAAATGAACAAACGTAAACGAACACAATAAATGAACGTAAACGAATATAAATAAAATAGTTTTTTTTCTTTCCCAACAATTTTAGGATTACATTTTATTTAATTGTTTTGAGCTTTTTTATTTGTATTTAAAATTAATTGAATTTTAAAATATTTATGGGTATTGTATTAAAATTTATTGGGCTTTAATATTTTAAATAAGTTTAGAGAGATTGGGCTAAACATAAAAGAACACACATAAACGAACATAAACGAACAAACATAAATGAACGAACATATTACCAAACGTTCATGAACAAATGAACGAACGAGCCATTGTTTATGTTCGTTCATTTAATTAAACACAAAATATTGTTTGTTCATTCGTTTAATAAATAAACGAAAATAAATGAATTTCCTGCCGAATGGTTTACGAACGGTTCGCTGAACGTTCGGTTCATTTATCGGCCTAAAGACATTGATATTGACACTATCATTGATAATTTTCTATCTAGCAGTGCTCGAAGGTGATGTTTTTTTGTAAGTATTTATATGCTTAAATATGTTTTTGACATTTTTAAAAGGTTTAAATGTCCCATAGCCCATGAAATATATAATTTGTACTGAATTGTCTCTTAAAATATTTTTCGGACATTTTGCTCCTTCAAATATAAATCGTTACTTCATTTACTCCAAATTATTAACACTGTTAAAAAAATTTCACATATCAATCAAAACATGTTACGTCATTTCTTAATTTTTATATTTATCTAAATAAATAAAAATCAATTAATAAAATAAAATAAACAACATACCAAAAATACCCCTTCTTCCCCAACCCCACCACACCTCTACCTCCTTTTCCCCATCTCCACCGTCACGACCTCCTTTGATTTATGTACAATGGCTTCAACGTATTTTCATAAAAATTACAGCACTCGTGTGTGGGCAGGAAGAGATTGAGCATCTCTCAAGAGACAGTAGCCATTACAGTCTATCCACCGGAATACTTCCTTCGCTCGGCGCCAGAAGCAACCACCGTGTCAAGCTCAGGAGATTCATCGTTTCACCTTACGATCGTCGTTACAGGTCGATATAAACAAAATGGTTTATTTCTTTTTCTCTTTTTGATTTTACAACTCTAAGCTGTTCTTCCATCATTGTTTCTACAATTTTTTAATGTTTTAAATTCTAAGAAATATTACCAAAAAGGAGCAAAGACGGGATCCGAGTTCATGAGGAAAAAATAATTTTGGGCTTGGGCTTAACAGTACCCAGATGGGTAATCTTCAAAGAAACGTAGCGAGTGGTGGCTTTCCTGAAGAGATCGAAATCGTCGAGTTCATCTTGAGCTGAGATTAGCAGTTCCCTGTGGCGGTTTCTCTGAGGAACAATGATTTTAGGGGTGAAGAGGAAGAGAATAATAAGAAAATGAAAAGGGTCAGAGTACATAATCGGAGAAGAAAACAAAGAAGAATAAGGAAACACTGGTTTGGGTTATCTTATTCAAGTCAAATCAATAAGAAGAAAAATAAGATATAGTTACTAAACTCCTATGTTGCAATGAGACGGATACAGGGACGGATAATGGGACAGGGACAAAAAATGATAATTTCTAAAATTACATAGAACGGAACGGTAGGGTACGATATATAAAATAATTTTAAAATTATAAATAGATATAAAAAATTATAAATAAAGTCAAATATCAAGACTCAACCCACAATATTAAGTTTATAACAATAAAATCCATAAACAAATCACAATATTAAAATGTCAAATCTCAAGATTCAAACCATAATATTAACTCTAGAATAATAAAATCCATAATCAAACCATGATATTAAAGTGTCAAATCTTAAGAGTGAAAACATATTATTAAGTCTAGAAAAATATTAAACAACACAAATCAAACATTGTTAACATCTTCGAGATTAACCCGCTCTCTAAATATTTGATTAGGGTGTGATTGGACACCCAAAAACATTTTATCATTTTAAATAAAGAATAATTTTAATTAAATTTTTTTTTCAGTTAACCATAGTATTTGGTTCTCTAATAACCCAAATGGGAAACAGGGAAATGAACAGTCAAAATTCTCTTGGTTCATCTTCGATTACTGAATCTTAATCCCAGTCAGTGAGCTCTTGAGTTATAACTCAAGGGGCTTTTACTCTTCTTTGTCCACCTTTTACTTCCCTTTATTATTAGAGCTCTCAGATAAAACAAATATGGACTCGTCCAATTCTGCATCTTCAACTAAGTTTCTCAGCATCGCACATGGAAAACCAGATGAAAACAACAAAAAGGGAAATAGAGATGATTGTACCTGAGTACTGGAAAGGGGATTTGGAAATTTCAAACAAAGCTGCAAATGTCGTCCCCGAAATGTCCCCATCGAGCACCAAAACGTCCCTGTATCATTCGGTCGTACCCTACCACCGTGGCACGTCCTCGGTACGTACCATGACCGTCCTCATACCATGGACATTTCAGGTACTTGAAACGGCCTTCCTCTGCCGTCTCTGTGCAACATAGCTAAACTCCATGGTTTTAAATCAGAAAACTTGCTGAAGATTCAGAGAAGCAAGGAGAAGAAGAGGATGAATGAACAAAGAGACAAAAATAAATAAAAAAAGCTAAGTGATGAAATGGTGGTGGTGGGACAGATTCTATTAGTTTCAAGCTATAGGGAGAAAAACGATGATGATTAGGAAGATGGAGAAGAACAAGAGGAAGATAATGAAGATTGAGAAGAACATATGACTAAACTTGAAGATGGGAGTCGTAATCGGTTTTTGCACGGGTACGAATTTTCTTGGCAGAAAAAACAATGTGAATAAATAAATGGTTTTATTGAAAAAAGTTTTTGGGAGTCACCATCAACCTTTTGGGTTAGGTAGGTCGAATACCTAAAAATAATATTTTAAAATAGTTTTTAAGAAAACATAATTTAAAAGATAACATGTTTGCGTATAACCAAAAATTCATTCTTTTTAGTAATAAAAAGATATTCGTGGTCGGTTACGTTTAGAGAAGGATTAGTACCCCTATAACGCCTAAAATTGGTACCCATCAGTGATAAATTGTCTCTATTAGTGGAAATTTAAGAATTCAGATATATATTTAATTTATAATCTTGTTATTTCATATTCAATTGGATAATTATAAGGAAATATATTAAAATAATAAATTTTATAAAATTAAAGTAAACATATATATATTTTTTTAGGTTTTTATAAATAAGATATTTATTTGAAAATATCATAAAAAGACATCTAGTTACTTTAAGACAACTCATTTCTTAATATTAAAAAATAAATAAATATTAATAAAAATATAATAATTTTTCATAAAAATAATTTATAAAATTAAAGTAAATATATATTTTTTAAGTAGGATTTTTATTTATTTAAAAATATCAGAAAATGATATCTAGTTACTTTAAGACATCCCATTTCTTAATATTAAAATAAATAAATATTAATAAAAATATAATTTTTTCCTAAAAATAAAATATAGATATGAATATTAAAAATTAAAAATATAGGATTAAATAAATAATATCATATTTTAAATAAAATTTAGGTAAAATATTATAAATTAAAACATAAAATATCAAATTTAAAGGTTCTAATTCAAAATATTATTAAACATAGGAATCAACAATATAATTTAACATTAATTAATTATTCAGGATTAAAGCATAAATTAATAAAATTACAGGGCTAAATCCGTTATTTTACCTAAAATATGTATAATTATGTCAAGGACTAAATTATAATAAACTAAAATTGAAAGTCCGAATTAAAAAGTTCAGAATTTGATTTCAGTGACTAAAATGCAAAGATACAAATTTGTAGTGAGTATAGTTTACCCACGCACGAAATTACGCAGGGTTCCCTCCCTTAAACGACGTCGTTCAAGGGAGGGTATATATACCCCAATATAACCGGTTTTAAGGCCAGTTTTCTCATTTCTTCCTTTCTCATTCTCTCTCTAAGTGAGAGAGATGAGAAATCCCTCTCTTCTCTCTAGGATTCCCTCATCGGAGGGAATTCGATCGCTGGCCAGTAGCCATATGCCGCCGTCAACTCCGCCGCCAGCCACCGCCGATAGTGGCCGAAAATTACAAAATCCCTCCAAATTAAAGATCCGAGTATTATAAGATTGATTCCGACCCCCGTTTCTCCTAAAAAGCCTCATATTTTCCTAGATCTAAAGAAATAACTTCGGTATTTCGAATCGCTTGGTGGCCCTTGGAGGCGCGTGAAGGCTCCGGTCACTGCGTGGCTTCCTCGGTAAGCCTCACTTTATTTTTTGGTATTTTTGGTTGCTGTGTTTTCTTGTTTGTTGTGTTGTTGGTCTTTTATTTTGCAGGTTTGGTGGCTTTAATAGCCACCACGAACCTTGCCTCAGACCGGGTAATAAAGTACCCTTCGGTGAGTCACTGAACCCACAGTGGTGACTCACCCTAGGGCCATAACATAGACGGCTAGTGTTGGAAGGAACTTCTGGAGCCTTCGGTTGGGGGCGTGGCAGGGACTGGAGCGATGTAGAGCGACGACAACCGGCGTAGTCCCTATGGTATCATAACCCTAAGGTTTCATCTTGCGCATCTGTGGACAATTGGATCTCATCAGATCCAACGTTGGATGGTTGATGGCGGCTGGAGAAAGTGTTGAAACCCTAGGAGGGTTCTCTATACCAGGTCGGGTTGTTTGGATCGGGTTGGGCTTCTAGGTTTTGTAAATGGGCTTGTAATAATAATATATTTTATTAATAATATATACTAATAATAATTTTAATAATAATAATAATAATAATATTATTATTATTAAAATGAATAATAATAAATAGATAACAAATGGATAAAAAAACTTGTGTTTACAGCTGCCCCTCTTTGCACATTCTTGTGTTAACAAGAATAGGGCAAAGACGAAAAGATAATAAGTTTTTGTCCATTTGACTTCTCTTGATTAAGATGGAAATGTTGATGCTGATCTATCTCCTTCTACGATGAATCGAGTTAAGGTTGAACAAGTTCTTCAGATTATGAACTTCTTCTTCCTTTTCAGATGAGTTCTTATTACAAACTCCTTTTTTCTGGCAATGGTTCTGCTGTTCTATCTCCTTCTGTGATAGAATCGAGTAAAAGTTTGAACAAGTTCTTCAGACTATGAACTTCTTCTTTCTCTTTAGATGAGTTCTTCTTATTACGAACTCTGTCTGGAAATGTTGATGCTGCTCTATCTCCTTCTGCGATAGAGTCAAGCAAAAAGGTTGAATAAGTTCTTCAGATTATGAACTTCTTCTTCCTCTTCAGATTAGTTCTTCTCATTACGAACTCTGTCTGGAAATGTTGATGCTGCTCTATCTCATTCTGCGATAGAGTCAAGAAAAAAGATTGAATAAGTTCTTCAGTTTATGAACTTCTTCTTTCTCTTCAGATGAGTTCTTCTTATTACGAACTCTGTCTAGAAATGTTGATACTGCTCTATCTCCTTTTGCGATAGAGTCAAGCAAAAAGGTTGAATAAGTTCTTTAGATTATGAACTTCTTCTTTCTCTTCAGATGAGTTCTCTTATTACGAACTCTTTCTGGAAATGTTGATCCATTAAGTGATGGATTTGAATCTTTGCTAATCTTTAGAATTCCTGTCAAATATTCGACATTGATAAAATGAATGGAAATGCCCCTATTTTTGCAAATGCCTAAGTATGATGCATGATATAGTTTTAAAATTGTGAGCTTCTGTATCCTCATCAATTGATATTTCATTCTCTTTGCTGAATCTTTATCCTTGTTGTGATTTCATTTTTTCTCTTTGCTTGGATTTGATTTGCTCTTCCATAGATTCTTCACTTAGATCTATTTTCTCAAAGCATCTTGTCTATTT
The DNA here is from genome assembly GCF_006381635.1 of Hibiscus syriacus. Taxonomy (NCBI): domain Eukaryota; kingdom Viridiplantae; phylum Streptophyta; class Magnoliopsida; order Malvales; family Malvaceae; genus Hibiscus; species Hibiscus syriacus. The sequence goes on along the minus strand of NW_024062694.1, from coordinate 144,367 downwards.
CTCCTTGCTGAGAATTTTTTTTGCTTTTCTGCTGTACTTGTTTCTAAATGACTCTATGATGGTAAAACCTTGTTCGCCTTTCAAAACGATTGCAATTGTTGACATTAAGACTTACTTTGGATTCCATGTACTCAAAAGTATTAACATAGAGTGATAGCCATAAATCTTTTTTTTATTTTGAGATTATGTTACTCCACTTATAAGATGTTTATAAAAGAATAAACTGAATTTCAAAAAGATAAACTTGGAATTTATTAAATATGAAAATTTGTTCAAAGTCATGACAACCATAGGAATAATAGAAATAAAAGATTTAAATAACCTAACAAATCATTAGCATAAGTATTTCTAAACTAATCAACTTGATATAATTTAGAGCATTGAGATAAGCTTATGTTTGGAAGATTTCAAATGTTTCCAGAGTGTTTGTAGATGTAAAGTTTCTCCTAAAATATCAAGCACTTAAGAAGGTTTAATTTCCAGATGCCTAATATCAACATGCATTTGAGCCGCCATTTCAGGTTTTCAACTCAAATCCTTCCTTTGTTTACAAGACGCCCTTTGCGAGTTTTCATCTTGACCCTCATTTTTTATTTTTTTTATTTTCTTTTTTATTTTTATTTTCTTTTTTTCTTATTTCTTCAAGCATAATATTTCTTGAAAAAATATGAGTTTATTGGGTTTCTCAGAACTTTTCCATTCATTTCTGTCAAAATCAACGCTCTTCCGGAAAAGGCTTTTTTTTTTACAACATATGACCCCTCCCAATTAGGCATCCATTTTGCACGGAAATGTTTATGTATAGGCAAGATATTTTTTAACAGTAGATCACCCTCTTGGAATTCTCTCGGATGTACTTTTTTGTCATTAGACTTCATCATCCGTTTCTGATACATCTGCCCATGGCAAATAGCTTTCAATCTCTTCTCATTAGTAAGGTTTAATTGATCAAATCGAGCTTGGAGCCATTCAACCTCATCCAATTTTACTTCATTCAGGATGCAAAGTGATGAGATCTCAACTTCAATCGGTAAGACTGATTCCATCCCGTAGACTAAAGAAAAAGGTGTTGCCCCAGTAGATGTTCACACAGTAGTTCGATATGCATATAAGGCAAAAGGTAACTTCTCGTTCCAATCTTTGTAAGTTTCAGTGGTCTTTGTAATGATCCTCTTAATGTTCTTATTTGTTGCTTCAACGATCCCATTCATCTTTGGGGGATATGTCACTGAGTTTGCATGCTTGATCTTGAACTGTGCGCAAAGTTCAGCCATCATTTTATTGTTTAAGTTCAGAGCATTATCTGTAATGATTTTCTCTGGTAGCCCATACCGACATATTATTTCTTTCTTTATAAATTTTCAAACTGTAGACCTCTTAATATTGGCATATGAAGCAACTTTGACCCACTTAGTGAAATAGTCGATTGCCACTAGGATGAAACAATGTCCATTTTATGCTTTTGGTGTAATTGCCCCAATGACGTCTATTCCCCACATAGAAAATGACCATGGTGCTGTCATTACATGTAAGGGCAATGGAGGTGCATGAATCTTATCTGCATATGCTTGGCATTTAAGACATCTTCTTGCATAATCAATGCAGTCTGTATGCATAGTAGCCAAATAATACCCATATCTCATTATTTTTCTAGCCATAAAAAGACCATTTGCATGTGTTCCACATATCTCACTATGTACTTCCTCAACGATGCTTCTTGCTTTTCTAGTATTTACACATCTCAATAGCATTTGATCGTTGCTTCTTCTATACAAAGTCTCACCATTAAGAAAGTATCCAGAAACCATTATTCTTAATGTTCTTTTGTCAATTTCAGATGCATTTTGTGGATAACTTTGATACTTGATATATTGCAAGATATCATGATACCATGAATTTCCATCTGCTTCTTCTTCTATACTGTAGCAATGTCTAGGAATTTCATATACTTGCATTTTAATTGGCATCATATCAACTTTCTTATTTGCTTGAAACATAGCAGCTAATGTAGCCAAAGCATCTGCCATTTGGTTTTCCTCTCGAGGGAGATAATTAAAGGTGACTTTTAAATTCTTTAACTAATTCGAGGGTAAAATCTCGGTATTCCAACAATTTTGGATCTTTCGTCTCCCACTCTCCTCATAGTTGATATACCACCAACGATGAATCTCCATATATCTTGAGAGATATAATTTTTCTTTCTATGGTTGCCTTTAATCCCATGACACAAGCTTCATATTCTTCCATGTTATTGGTGCAAAAGAACTCCAATATGCTTGTAAAAGGATAATAGATATTTTCTGGAGAAATTAACACTACCCCAAATCCTCATCCCAATGTGTTGGATGCTCTATCAAAATAAAGCTTCCATGATTCATCATTGATTCTGAATTCTTAATCTGTGGATATGTATAACAAATCCTCATCTGGAAAATTAAAACTCAGAGACTAATAATCATCTGATGCATGACTGGCCAAAAAATCTGCTATGACACTTCCTTTTATAGCTTTTTGGTTGACATATATGATATCAAACTCGGATAATAACATCTGCCATCTAGCCATATTGCTTGTTAAAGCTGGTGATTCCATTAATAACTTTAAGGGATCAAGTCTAGATATCAACCAAGTAGTATGATATAACATGTATTGTTTGAGTCTTCGAGTAACCCACGCCAAAAGCACAACATAATTTTTGTATTGGTGGATATCGAATTTCACAATCAGTAAACTTCTTTCTCAGATAATAAATGGCTTTCTATTTTCTTCCAGACTCGTCATAATGTCCAAGAACACATCCCATTGAATTTTCAAAGACTGACAAGTAGAGAATTAATAGTCTTTCAGGAACTGGTGATACTAGAATAGGGGCATTGGATAAATATTTCTTAATAATATCCAAAGTTTCTTGGAATTCATCATTCCAGACTTCAGGATTGTTCTTTCGAAGTAACTTGAATATTGGATCCCATTTTTCAGTTAATTGAGAAATGAATCGAGATATATAATTTAATCTTCCCAAAAAGCCTCGAACTTCTTTTTTTGTATTGGGTGGTGGAAGATCTTGAATTGCTTTTACTTTATTTGGATCAATATCGATTCATTTCTGGCTGACTACAAATCCCAAAAGCTTTCCTGATGTTACCCTAAAAGTGCATTTAGCGAGGTTGAGCTTTAATTGATACTTTCTCAATCTCTGGAAAAGCTTTCTTAAATTTTGAATATGTTCTTTTTCAGTTCGGGACTTGGCAATCATGTCATCCACATATACTTCAATCTCTTTATGCATCATGTCATGGAACAAAGTTACCATTGTTCTCTGATACGTTGCCCCGACATTTTTTAATCCAAATGGCATTACTTTGTAACATAAAGTGCCCCATATTATTACAAATGTGGTTTTCTCCATATTCTTAGGGTTCATTTTTATCTGATTATACCTTGAAAAGCCATCCATGAAGGAAAACTATGCATGTCCCGTAGTATTGTCCACTAATATGTTTATATGAGGTAACTGGAATCTATATTTCGGACTAGCTCTGTTAAGATCTCTATAATCTACACACATTCGAACTTTCCCATTCTTATTTGGTACTGGAACTATGTTGGCTACCCATTCTAGATATTTGGCTGCCTATAGGAAACCTGCATTAATCTGCTTCATCACTTCCTCTTTAATCTTTAACAACATTTCTGACCTCATTCGTCTGAGCTTTTGTTGAACATGTTTATATTATGGACTGATCGGAAGTTTGTGTACCACTATATATGTATTCAAACCAGGCATATCTTGGTAAGACCAGGCGAAGATATCTTTGAACTCTTGGAGGAGACATATCAATTCTTGTTTTATCTGGGCTGACAAAGTAATGCCAATTTTCACCTATTTTATTTCTTCATTGGTTCCCAGATTTACACTCTCAATCTCTTCTTTGTGAGGTAAGATTTGTTTATCTTCTTTTTCTGCCAGTCTTAATAGTTCGATAGGGACATCACATTCTACTTCAACCTCACACTCATTGATTTCTTCCAAACATATGAGCCGCTCTAAATTTATCTCAGGATTAAATTCAGGAATAATCATGTTATTAACATTGTGACACCTGCAAATTTAAGTCGGATAAATTTCCAAATGAATATAGTAAATTTATGGAATAAATATAAAGAATGAAAAATAATAAATGTAAAAATGTAAAAAAATATAAAGAATGATTGTCAATTGAGAATTTAAAGAAAACATCTTATATTTGATATTAAGTAAATTTAACATAACTGCCATTACAAAATAACAAAAACTTTTCATATTCTTGGGCTAAAGCATAAAGGTTGGTTATGTATATTACTCTGAGTTATACTAAAAACTACAGGGAGATTCTCAGCGGTCTAATTGTTGACTGTTTCCCCAGGAAGACAAGGGTGAATCTCAGCCAAGTATTTGCCAGCCTTGTGGTCATTTGTGATCATATTAATGAACAATCCTTCCATAGCTTCCTCCACCATGCTTTGATCTATCGTCAACTTTTCTTTTTTAAGAGCATCAAGTAGTTGTTCTTCCACATTAACCGTTCCTCCAGATTTGAATGTGAGCTTCAAATGAGGGAAAGACATACATACCCATGTAATTTCGTCTCCTTTCAATCTTGCTCTTATATCTTTACCTTCACAGTTACAGGAACTGAACTTCCCTGAAGATTCTTACCCAAACCTCTTCCAATTTTAGCTCCTATACCTAAAGTTTGTCGTACATCCATTTTAGTGAAATCAGATAATCTAGGGTGTGGAATTTTGCCCCCTTCAACAATAAAAGTTGTATTGATAAACTCCAAAGCTTGAAAAGAACACTCAAGAGCATCATTATTTGTTTCAATATAAGGAGCATCACTTGTCACAGAAGCAATGATTTCTTCTTCAGCTCCCATACATATCAGTTGACCGTCAACAACAAACTTCAGTTTTTGATGTAACGAAAAAGGAATAGTTCATGCTGAATGAATCCATGGCCTCCCCAATAAACAATTATATGTAGGGTGAATATCCATTACCATAAAGTCGATGTTGTATAATACTGGTCCTATCAACAGTGGTATTTCCATTTTTCCCAATACCTCCTTTTGAGTGCCATCAATTGATCTTACTACGTTCTGATAATTTTTCATATGTGATTTATCCACAAACATCCTTTGAAGTGTGACCAATGGCATCAAGTTGAGAGCAGATCCATTATCAATCAATACTCCTAGTAAAACATGGCCATGACAATGCGTAGTAATATTCAAAGTTTTCGCTGATCCCATTTCACCTTCAGGTATTTCATTATCAGTGAATGTTATGTAGTTATCAGCAGCTATATGCCCCACAATCTTGTCAAGCTTTTTAGAGATATATCCTCAGGGATAAATGTCTGATTAAGCACTTTCATAAAGGCATTTCAATGTACTTCCGAATTCATCAACAAATCCAGAATTGAAATTCGTGCTTGATGCTTGTATAGCTGCTCAACTACACTATACTCGCTATGTTTCAAGAATTTCAAAAACTCTTGTGTTTGTGCTTCCGTTATTGGCTCATTAATTATTGGTGGGGGCTCATCATTAAATACCTTATGTGGTATCACTGCAACTTTTCCTTTTTCTTTTGCTTTTTCTGATGCATTCGAAGTTTCGGGAGAGTAACACCTCCCATTTCTTGTGAAAAATCCTACTTCACTCACTGTTTCAGATGTCAACTCCATTCCCTGTTCTTTCTTTTTTTCTTCTGCTTTTTTCAAAGAAACCTCCTACCATTGAAATATTGGCAGTATAATTCCAAGGTACCTTTCGGGTATCCTTATATAGAAATGGTAAAGGGGTTGTGATAACCACTTTTGGTTTTGCTGGTGCATGATTCACTGCATATAGTTTTACAGTGATAACCACGAGCTCACTTTTTCTATGCGTGGGTTTGGAATCTTTTGATGTGCAAACCTCATCTTCTCTTTTTCCTGGTTCTTCTTCAAATAATTCTATCTCTTTATCATTCATTAGCTTTTGTACTAATTCCCTAAATTCAAGGCACAATTAAATTTCGTGTCCCTTTTCCTAATGATATTCACAATAATCTCTACCTTTAGTAGGCTTTGGCTTGAACTCTTGCTGAATCATACCAGATTGGGAAAGCTGTTGAAATACCCAACCGAAGGGAGATTTAATTTCAGAAACATCAATCTTTGCTTTCCTTCTATCCTCTTCCTGTATTGCATTCACCCCTTTATCACCATGATTTGGTAGTGGATGATTTGATGTAACTGGTGAATTGAACTCCAATTTCCCAGCGTTAATCAAATTTTGCACTACCCTTTTAAAGGCTAAACAATTCTATATGGAATGACCAATAATTCCATCATGGTAATCACAATGTGCTTTTACATCATACCAATAAGGAAATGGTGGTTGCATAGGAGTCAAATGATAAGGACGTATTACATCTGCCATTAACAATGAATCATAGATCTCAGCATAGGGTATTGGTAATGGTGTAAAGGAAAACCTCTCACTCTCTTTGGGAGGTCCTCTAAATTCATTTTGATTAGTATTTATCTCTTTCTTCATAACCCTTGGCTGGGTTATCGTGACACTTTTCGTGGTATCCTTGTTATAAGCATTCACATTGTTAACTTTGCTTTCCTTCTTCCGATACATGGGCTTCTTAGAACTAGATCCCTCACCTACTTCGATCTTGCCACTTTTTATGACATTCTCAATGAGTTCTCCAGAAATGACCAAATCAGTAAAATCTCTGGTTGTATTTCCCATCAAATGGCCTAAGTATGGGGCCTTTAAAGTGTGTACAAACATTACAATGGCTTCCTTTTCTGACAATGGTGGCTGAACTTGTGCTGCTGTATCACACCATCTTTAGGCGTATTGTCTGAATGTCTCATTGTATTTTTTCTCTATATTTTGGAGAGTCCATCTATCAGGAACCATGTCAGTAACATGGTGATATTGCTCTAGAAATGCTTTTGTTAGATCTTTCCATGATCTAATATGAACTTTAGTCAATTGAGTATACCACTTGAGGGCTGGTCCTGTTAAACTGTCTTGAAAATAGTGAATCAATAATTTCTCATCTTTCACATGACCAGCCATTCTGCGACAAAACATGGTAATATGGGATGAATGGCATATAGTACCATCATATCTTTCAAATTCAGGAACTTTGAACTTAATAGGGAGGATTAAGTCTGAGACTAAACTCAACTTACTAGCGTCAAACCCATAGAATGATTCAGTTACCTTTATGAATTTTATTCTTTCTTCCAAGCTATTGATCTGTCGAGTCAACTTTTCATTGGCTTTTTATTTCTCTGCCAACTCATTCAGATCTGGAGTTAGATGCTCAACATTAAATTCTCCTATCTTCACATCTAACACAAGCGGATTTTTGTTTGAAGACGTAGGATCCATTTGTTAATTCTCATTAGGTTTGGTTTCTTGAAGTGTCGAAGTACGAGCATGGATGTGTACAAGTATGAAACTTGTAGGATATATAGGTTCTTGGTCAGAAGATACATGATTTTCATTACTCTTTCCAATAGTAGCTTGCTTCTTGAGCATATCCTTTATTTTTCTGCATCATATTTTCTTGTGAATTTGCAATACTGGCCTCAATCTTCTCTAATTTCATTCTCATTTCTGCTTGTTCTATATTATGTTGTTCCTCAAGACGGTCTATCCTATCTTTCATTCTCTTAGTCGCTTTCCTAGTACCGTAATGGTGTTGAGTTTCTTGTTTGGTCAGGATAGTTGCGATTGAAAATCTTTTTCATATTATTCTTTTGAATTTTAGTTAATGAATATTTATCTTAATGTGAAAAGAATAAATGCAATGTATAATAATGTATGCAAAATGAATGTATGCAAAAGGTATTGATCTCAAAAAGCTAACTGTCATAGAACAACTTTCATCGGCATACAAAAGTTTCCCATATAATAGTTCATAACTACAGATACGACATAGCTTTCCTATTAGCTCTATGATTTCAGTGATCAACCATGAGATCTTCTTTCCAAACTTAGAAGCTGGATCGACGTGATGCTCAATAACCTTTGCTTCAACAGCTAACTCCCCAATATACCTGGAAACTTCACTTATTTGTATCATGGCCTCGACTACCATGCTGCTTCTATCTTCACTTATTCCTTTATAGAAATCAGTCGAATTTTGCCATTGTTCATTAGTTCCTTGGAGAGTTTGCTCTAACTCAGTAATTCGTACTTGACAACTGTACAGATCTCGGATTTGCCTTCGTAGTGAAGCATTCTCCTCATAACTCTCCTTAAGATCACTAGGTCCTAGACAAACATTTTTTTGGAATAATGATTCTTCAAGTTGCAAGATGTAAGCATCATATTCTATGTTTTTATTTCGACACTGATCCAAATCTTCTTCCAGTTTTGTTTGTGCTTCTTGTGTTCTTTGATTAAGCTTCTGGATTTGCACATTCTTGTTTCTACATCGTTGCACCCAATTGTTGGTTATCTCTTGTCCTGCTTCGAGTTTGGTATTGAAGTTTTTTCTCTCCAAATTCCATTTTTTCCTTTCAACATCGAACTCTTCAGTTTTCTGTTTTCTATCCTCAAGTTCGGTAATCATATTATTCATTTCGGATTCAAATCCCTTGAACATGATGTTCTTCTCATCCTCAAATCCTTTGAGAATGCCATTCTTCATATATTCTAATTATTTGACTCGATCATTCTCTTTCTTCATTTCATTCATAATCTCGCGGCTTTCGGCTTTGTTCTTTATAATTTGCTTCCTCTTGTTGACCTCAAGTTCTTCCATTTTCTTCTTCCCTTTCTCTAGGCTCTTGAGTAAACGACCATTCTTTGCTTTCAAATCTTCGACTCGACATTTCTCAATGTTCAACTCTCTGGTCATTTGTGTTGTCGCTCTGCCTGACCCTGATGCTGTCCAGGACTTTTGCAGCTCATGGTAATTCTTTTTTAATGTTTTTAACTCACCATATACTTTTCTTTGTTTTTCCTTAGCATTGCACATTGTGCGGCATGAAAGTCAACGTCGACACCCCACATAGCTTTATCTCGTCGTATTTTCTCTAATTCTTTTGACCAACCCTATCTTTCTTCTTCAAACTCAACTCTTAGGATTTCTATCTCTGATGAGACTACCCGAATTCGATCTTCCATAGAGATATCCTCATTTTGGTCTAGTAAATGAATATTTTTATTTTTTTTTCTAATAGACCTCCATTCCTTGTAATCAGGGGTTAACATTACTTTCGATGCTTATGCTTGAATACAGAAAGTTGTTTTCGATGCTTTAACTGCCTCCAGTATGTTTCTTTTGTAATTGTTGCCATGAAATGCAAATTCGGACGAATGTAACCCAACAGTAACTGGAATAAATTGACGACCCTCATATTGTCTCATAACTATAAGTGGTGCATATCCAACTCCACCCCATAAGCCGAGCAGCATCACCCAGTTGTAGTCACCACATTTGTAAAGGAACTCACTTTGTATTTGCCAAGGGGCACGCCAAACGATGTAATTGCTTTGCATATTTCAAAGGGCATTCATCCACATGTCTTTCGTGACTTCTTTCGGCCATTCTTGCTCAAGAAATTCGTTTAAAGGTGAGTAGTATGTACTAAAGCGACGATATGAGACCTTTTATGTCCTCCAAAAATGGATATGGATCCAGACATATAACAGTTGTGCGCATCCAAAAAATCGTCCACCTCCCAGCCTTCTACAAGTGCTCAACGATCGAAAAGTCTCTACTAGAATTGTCGAAATAGGGTTGACCTTTTCTGTAGCTACTCGAATAAATCTACTACTGCAGCTTCAATATATCCCAATGTTTTCGGGAATATGACCATACCATATATACCCAAAGTAAAGAGATCAAATCGTACTTTATCATCTGGACGACTTTGAATAATTTCTTTGATATTGGTCCAAGAAATGCCTTCACCCTCGCCTTTTTGTTTTGTTCAGGTCAATACCTATTCCTCACGTACTCCTGCAATCTTCACCAATTTAACTCTGAAAGGTTGAGTTTTGATTGGCCTCGAATAAATTCAATTCTCCAAAGACCCTTCTATATGTAGCAAAGTCGTATATTCTTCAATAGTAGGAACCATGTCCTCTTTATTGAAAGTGAACCAATTATATCATGGATTCCAGAATTGAATTAAGGCTCGGAGCAATTCATCATCAACTTCAACATAAAGCAAATACGGAATGTCCCTGTAATACTAGTAAAACTATAGCTTTTTATTTGAATCCCAGTTCTCCCAAATGTCTCGCAGGTATTGAATATCATTCCATTTGAGAGAAACTGGAGCATAACTTGCTAAATCTGGTACATAATCATCTTGCAAATTGTGTCCCACCTGTCTTTACAATTCTTCAGACCACTGTCTTACTTCCGAGTTTGGAACTGTTTGATTCGAACACTTTTTATCCATTGATGAATGTTTTCTAATGAGACGATTAACTCGAAGATCAATACCTTCAATCCTGTATGATGCCATGCAAATAGCAAAAATAAAAAACATAAAATGAAATGAATTAGTTCAAATAATAAGGAAGGAAATTTTTAATTTAATAATAATGTCTACCCAAATATTTCTATTTAAACATGCTTTCTACATAGCATACTTTAATAATACTATAATCTCTAATTCACATAATTTATAAATTCACATGCATTTATTCAGAAGAGAAATAAATAAATAAATTAAAAGGCAAAAGTTAAAGTTTATTTCTCCTTTGTGTACACCTATTTTGGACAAAATTTCTGCATGTTTTCAGATCGAGAGGTTTTCTAGGGTTTACTATAGTAGGGTTATGGTTCTATGAGTAAAGGTACTCAAATTGTCCTTATTGATGTCCCCTTTGGCCGCCAAACCCTCAATCCTAGTCCATTACAAACTTAAGCGGATCAAGTTCAATTCGAGGGGACACATTTACCTATGCCTGACACGGAGAATAAATTCTCACGAAGACATAGAGCATATGAACCCCGAAAGCTACTTGATAGGTCTGACACGGAGAATAAATTCTCACGAAGATGTCGTTTTCACTCCCACTTAAAAGGGAAAAGAGTTAAAGTATAAAGCTTATGCTTATGCAATGCACGTGTTGTGTATGAGGAGAAATTTTCAAACCTTTGACAAATAACCAATAAAAAATGAAGTTAATATCTGAAAATCCATAAAAATAAAAAATATTAGTATATCAGGATATATAAAAATAATTTAAAAATAATAAATAATAAAGAATTTGAAAGAAAAGAATTATAAATTAAATAAATATGAATTCTCAATTTCTAATTGATAGAGACAATTTATAATTAATTTAGGTTTGACCACGTTCCCCAGCGGAGTCGCCAAGCTGTCGTAACCGGTTTTCGCCCGGGAACAAATTTTCTTGGCTGGAAAAACAATGTGAATAAATAAATGTGTTTTATTGAAAAATATGTTTTAGGAGTCGCCATCAACCTTTTGGGTTAGGTAGGTCAAATACCTAAAAATAATCTTTTAAAATAGTTTTTAAGAAAACATAATTTAAAAGATAAACATGTCTGCGTATAACAAAAAAATTATTCTTTTTAGTAATAAAAAGGGATTTGTGGTCGGTTACGTTTAGGGAATGATTAACACCCCTATAACGCCCAAAATTGGTACCTATCAGTTATAAATTGTCTCTATTAGTGGAAATTTAAGAATTCGGATATAGATTTAATTTATAATCCTGTTATTTCAAATTTAATTGGATAATTATAAGGAAATATATTAAAATAATAATTTTTATAAAATTAAAGTAAACATATATATATATATATTTAGGTTTTTATAAATAAGATATTTATTTATTTGAAAATATCAGAAAAGGACATCTAATTACTTTAAGACAACCCATTTCTTAATATTAAAAAATAAATATTAATAAAAATATAATAATTTTTCTAAAAATAAGTTATAAAATTAAAGTAAATATATATATATATATATATATATATATATATATATTATAAGTAGGATTTTTATTTATTTAAAAATATCAGAAAAGGACATCTAGTTACTTTAAGACAACACTTTTCTTAATATTAAAATAAATAAATAATAAAAAAAATATAATAATTTTTCCTAAAAAAATATAGATATTAATATTAAAAATTTAAAAATATAGGATTAAATAAATAATATCATATTTAAAATAAAATTTAGTTAAAATATTATAGATTAAAACATAAAATATCAAATTTAAAGGTTCTAATTCGAAATATTATTAAACATAAGAATTAACAGTATAATTTAACATTAATTAATTATTCGGGATTATAGCATAAATTAATAAAATTACAGGGCTAAATCCGTTATTTTACCTAAATTATGTATAATTATGTCAGGGACTAAAGATCGAATTAAAAAGTTCAGAATTTGATTTCAGTGACTAAAATGCAAAGATACAAATCTGTAGTGACTGCGGGTATAGTTTACCCACGCATGATATTACGTAGGGGTCCCTTCCTTAAACGACTTCGTTCAAGGAAAGGTATATATACCCTAATATAACCGGCCTTAAGGCTGGTTTTCTCATTTCTTCCTTTCTCATTCTCTCTCTAACTGAGAGATATGAGAACTCTCTCCATTCTCTCCAGGATTCCCTCATCGGAGGGAATCCGTTCGCCGACCGGCAGCCATATACCGCTGCCAACTCCGCCGCCAGCCATCGCCGACGTGGCCAGAAATTACAAAATCCCTCCAAATTAAAGATCCGAGTATTCTAAGACCGATTCCGACCCCCGTTTCCCCTAAACAACCTCATATTTTCTTAGATCTAAAGAAATGCCTTCGGTATTTCGAATCCCTTGGTGGCGCGTGGAGGCGCGTGAAGGCTCCGGTCACTGCGTGGCTTCCTCGGTAAGCCTCTATTTAGTTTTTTGGCTTTTTTGGTTACTGTGTTTTCTTGCTTGCTGTGTTATTGGTCTTTTATTTCGCATGTTTGGTGGCTTTAATAGCCACCACAAACCTTACCTCAGACCGGGTAATAGAGTACCCTTCGGTGAGTCACCGAACCCACAGTGGTGACTCACCCTAGGGCCATAACGTGGACGGCTAGCGTTGGAACTTCTGGAGCCTTAGGTTAGGGGCGTGGCAGTGGCTGGAGCGACGACAACCGGCATAGTCTCTAGGGTATCATAACCCTAGGGTTTCATCTGGAACATCTATGGACCGCTGGATCTCATCAGATCCAACGGTGGATGGTTGATGGCGGCTGGAGAAAGTGTTGAAACCCTAGGAGGGTTGTTTGGACCGGGTCGGGTTGTTTGGACTGGGTTGGGCTTCTGGGTTTTGTAAATGGGCCTGTAATAATAATATATTAATAATAATTTTAATAATAATAATAATAATAATATTAAAATGAATAATAATAAATAAATAACAAATGGATCAAAAAACTAGTGTCTACAATGGGTTTTATGAGATTGAAGCTATACCATAAAAAAATTACGGCGGAGGTGTGGTAGGGTTGGGGAAATATGGGTATTTTTGGTATGTTGTTTATTTTATTTTATTAATTTATTTTTATTTATTTAGATAAAAATAAAAATTAAGAGACGACGTGGTGTGTTTTGATTGGTTCGTGATTTTTTTTAATAGTGTTAATGATTTAGGGTAAACTAAGTAACGGTTTATAGTTGAGGGGTAAATGTCCCCAAGAATACTTTAGAAGTAATTTGATACAAATAGTGTAGTTTAGGGGCAATGGAACACTTAAGTCTTTTTAAAATTATAATGAATTTCTATTTATTTAATTTAATAAAAAATAATAGAAACTTTATATTACAAGCCACTAAAATAGTAATACTTGGCATTCAAATCAATCACATTTAAGAAAAACACATCATCTTTTCTTCGAAGGATGGTATGAAGCAACTTGAAGGCTTTAGAGGGTTTTAAGTTTTAGGAAGCTTCTTTAGATAATTTTCATCGAGTATAAATTCATATCTTAATTTTCTACCTCCAAGCTTTAATTTGATGTATAAATTCATTATATGATTGTTTGATTGGTAAAACTGGTGGGGGAGCTTTCAAATGCTAGAGGGAAAAAGATAGTCAGTGGTGAAAATTAAGAAGATTTTTTTGTGATTTTTAATATGATGTTACATTTTATTAGGGTATTATCGTTATTATTCATACAATATTGAAATTCCCTTAAACAATATCGAAATTGATTGGTTCAAAGGATTTAAGTATACCTGTTAGTATCGATACCATCATCATTTTTAATTTTAGGGGTCAATTTGACTAAACATGTTAGGTTCATAGATTATTTGACCTAAAAGAATGCAAGGGGCAATTTAACTCAAGTTATAAAGTTTATGTAAATAAATCGAATTTAAATGAATAAAGTTATCTTTGTGGTTTTTAAGGTGTTCCTGTTCGTTTAAACTTTTCGTATCGTATTCGAGTTCGTTTATTAACTTTTTAAGGTGTTCGTGTTTGTTCGTAAAACATTCGCGAACATGTTTGTGAATATGTTCGTTTAACGTTCATGAACATATTCGTTTGATTTTTATTTAAAGTTAAGCAACCAACAATCTCTTTTTATCCTTTTATTTGCAAGCTAAAGAAAAAGGATAAAATTACACCACTAGTCCTTAAATTCCTTAAGCTTCACAATATTAATCTCCAAAGTTCACCTAATATTAAATTTAGTCTATAGCTTCACCAATATTTAAAGGCTTAATACCAAAATAAGTGCCCAAACTATACTGTTTTTCTCAAATAGGTGCATGAACTATTTTTTGACTCATCTAGATGCCTAACGTTACAAACATTACCCATTTAGGTACCTGGGCCGTCAACAGCGCTAATTTACACCGTTATTTGATACGTGTCACAATCTGATCTGGTATTTTGAAACTTATTTTTAAAAAAATATTAAAATATTTATTATATTTATAAAAAAAACTCTAATTTCTCTTAAATTATAAAATAATCCCCAACTCCCTAAAATCCTCAAATGCTAACCTTAACCACCCGGTGCTGCCCTTTCAAACCACAACAACCGACATCAACGTAGTCCCTACCATCCTCCTAGTCATACGCCATAGTATTTGCCGCCGATTGGCCGTTGGAATCGCGTGAGATCGTGATTTTCAACCTAGGGTTCACAGAGTATAAAATGTCGATTCGTAGTCGATCGACTGTCGATCGATCATGATTTAATAGGGGTTTTGGTCGTCGGGGGAGGAGAGGCCGGGTGGAGCTTCGTCGACGGCAAAAAGAGACGGTTGACATAAGTTTAGGGGTTGAAATGAAGGTTTTCAAAGTTTTAGATTTATTTCAAAATTTATGTTTTCGTTTTTCTTTAATATAATTATATTTTTAAAATTTTAAATTTACCAGAGTGTGACACGTGTCATTTAATGATGAAATTAATATCTTTTATGGCTCGAGCACCTAAATGAGTAACGTTTGTAACGTTAGACACCTGGATGAGTCAAAAAATAGTTTAGGCACCTATTTGGAAAAAACGGTATAGTTTGAGCACTTATTTTGGTATTAAACCATATTTAAAATGTACAACAATAACAGGAAAATGAGAACCAAGTAAATGAGCTTTTATAAATGAGCTGAGAAACGAGTTTTTTCGTGAACATAAACTAACCAAACACACCTTTAATTGTTTGTATTCTTTTTTTTATTAAATGAACACAATTTTTTTATTCATACCCGTTTATTTAACTTAATAAACGAACGTTATACAAAAAGTTTTTAAACAATTCATCGAATGTTCTATTCATTTACACCCTTATATACCTTTCTATATTTTAAACCTTTAAAAATTAAATGATCAAAGTAATATTATTTGTTTTATCTGTAACAAACTAAAAAGGTTAATTTATTCATGAATATAGTTTTTAACTGGACGTGAATGCATCTGCAACGTGTCTTTCATCTTATTTTTACAACACAAAATAAACCAATTCTAGTAGTTCGTCAAACCATATTAAGAAACTATCAGACATTAATGTCGTCAACAAGGGTGAAATAAAACACTAGTATCTATTACATCGGATGTCCATCTTCATCTGTGATAATCTCCAAGAGTTTAGTAATGAAAACGGAAGAGTGGCACCACCATGAACTTCATGCCGCCAGCCTTACAATGGATGCCGTTACGTTCACCGCAAGCAAAGTAAAAGGGGCTCCACTTGTCGAGCACGAACTCGAAGCCGTCGCCGTCGCCTTGGGTTGCGTTTGCGATCATCTTTGCTCTCTTCAAGTTGCAATTCAAGTAGCTCCATCGGTCGGGGAATAAGTAAACGCTGTGAGGGAACGTGTTGTTGCTCGGTGGATCGTATTTGAACACTGCAAAAAACCAATTTCAAAACATCATTTCATTAATTTCAACAAATATAAATAACTGAGCTTCCCATTTTTAACTGACCTAGAGTGTCATTGAAGTAGAAGGGTGCATTTTGGAATGCCCACTGGGAGTAGTTGAAGCCGAAGTGCCAGTTCTGTGATCCACCAACGATCATCTTTTGGGGTCCTTGAGTTTCATTCAAGGGATGCTTGTTGGTGGAGTTCCATCCCCAGCCCCAGCCCCAGCCCCAGCCGGTGTAGCTTGATTTAGGGGAGCCCCAGTCCTTATTGGCATGGCTCACTCCCAACATGGAAGCAGCTGCCACGAGTAGCATGAGTCGACATGCAAATGTGAAACCCATTTTCACAGTCAATTTTTGAAGATTTAGTATAGGGCTCTACAAGGAAGATTGTTGGTGAAGTTGATGGTTTTTGGCATTGGCTGGTTATGGGGCTTATATAGTGGGGGAAGAAGGTAGAAAAATGGTGGGAATCTGCCAAATTGAGCCTTTTTTTCGTTTTTGGTAGACGAGGAAATTGGAAAGAAGGATGATGCAACGAATGTTTTCATTTCACGACTTCACATTTGTCGGAGTCGTTGACGCTTTTTCAATTGGTCCTCTCCAACTCCACATTAATACAAAATATATTATTTCTATATGATTGGGTCTTTTGCCACTAGAGGTTAATATTACTAAATAAGCCCTTTCTACTTTTTGTTATATTCAAAATAAACTCTTAAACTTAACCTACTTTCTAAGCCATCCGATTTTTATTGTTGATTTTTTTAATAGCATAGAGTGATTATAACGTAATATCTGTTAAAAATCTTTCATAATCATTAACAACATATATATACCTTATAAATGTAACTGCTAAAACCCGAATTTCTAATGATAATTATATTCCTTTTTACCACATATTATTCAATGAGTTCAAACTAATAAACATTTAAACACGTTTTAAATTTATACCTTTATAATTATATACTATAAATCATATGAACCGATCTAATAGCCAATGTACTCCCTTTATTAAGGACTCTTTCATATTGTCCTGCTGGCGTGAGATTGACGTATAGTTGCACCCTCTGACAATTCGCAATCTGTTTCACGTCAACAGACAAACTTGTGGTGGGGAAGAAAACACAGTTCAAGAACCTAAAAAACATAACATTAGTCCTTTATTATTTCATACTAACAAATTGTGTTCATCCATTCTTGGTGGGTTCATCAAGACATCTTCAAACATTCTCCACCAACCCATTTAACCGACGCCAACTCGTTTTTTCGGCTCACCGGCCATAAGATTCATATAATCTCTCACTATACATTTATTATTCCACACAGGGATGGACCTAGACCGGGAGGGTGAAGACGATTATCCACCCTAAAAATTATAATTTTCTATATATTTTAAATATTTTTTCTATTTTCTATAAATTTGTTTTCACCACTAAAATTTTATAAACTTATTTCTTCTTAAAATTTTATAAGTTTGCCCCTAACATAAAACTTTAGGTTCATCCCTGGTTCCATATGCATATACCATAAAAATAAAAGTAGCTGCTATCCGATCTGTTTATCCAGTGATCCGATCCAAATTTATGGATATCCGGTCCGATTTTTTATTTCGGATATCCGAAATTTTTTGGATAATCGAATCAGATACGGATCAAAAAAATCTCAAATTCGGATAATCCAATATCCTAAAAAATAGATGGACCTTTAGCCCTAGCCCAGTATCCCAATCTTTATGGGTTCAACATTGATATGGATATTGGATAGAGCAATAGACCTAATGTTTGTTTTTTCTGGTACATCCTTCACCTTTTTTTTAAGTATATATTTTTTACTCCTTAAATATCAATTTAGATCTAATGTAATTTATGTCTTTTATTTACAAAACCTACTGTAATTTTCTTCACATGATTCACATTTACAGCTATTTTCAGTTGAAGGCAACGGGAAAGACGTAAACATTTATTGCTAACCATAGAAATTAATTTCCACCCTGTAAAAGTTCCATGGCTGCTGCCTGCCTCACACGCTGCGTAAGTCGTCTTCTGCGATAGAGGCCTACCAAACGCTGGATGAGTACCAAAATAATGGCGGAGAAATCAAACACTCTTCCGATTCCAGCACCACCTGCAAAACATTAAAGAAAATATTACTAATGTATCTGATTGTGTCTGCTGACTAGCATACATCTCCTAATTGTGACCCCTATGGATATATATTACAATGACCATCCAATCAACTCCTATGAATGATGGGTATTTCTCGGGAAAAAGACTACCTGTCGGAAGGAAATCAAACGGTGTAGCTCTGTAGATGATACTTAAACACCATCTGCAAACACGACAGATAGTATAGCTTTAAAAGTTACTTCTAAAAAAAATAAAATTCTGATAAAATTGAATCAGCTTAACTGCAAAAAGGCGATTCTCAGCAATACATGCAGTGTTAAGATCAGGATCCTCAACCCCAGGAACAGTCTCTTCATGAAGAATGGTAACTGACGCACTTTCTGCTAAGAAGAGAAGGAAGGAAATGTTCTTGGCCTGCTCGCAGTAGAACAAAAGATTTATATATTACAGTTGTAATCTAAGATTAATAAACAATAACCAAGAAGGATGATGACTGTTCGGACAAATTAAAAACAATGACACTCTTCACTAATTCACTTCCAAGGCAATGCCAGAGCCATAATGTTAGAGTCATGCATGTGAAAGGGAAGAGGGAAAACTCCATATCACAACCACAAATCACTTGGATATATGTTTACTGAAGTCTAGAGAAGAGTAAATTTTAGCAGAAAATACCTGAATAAATCGAAGGTTATACCTCTGTACATTTTTAAGCACCAGAGTAACTTCCTGGTCCTGTGGTTGTTGCAAAGATGCCTCTGGCATTAAATTAATAATCTTGCAAGCACACATGGGGCACTTGCATGGCTTCGGTCCTGAGGAATAGTTCCAGAATTGCAAAATACAACTGCCTGTCGACACCAGAAAAGAGAAGCAAAAAAAGATCCAGTTCAATGAAAGCTCATTCAAGACAAAATATGTAAGTCTGTTCCCCGTTGGAGAGTATCTACAGACTATATAATTCACTGAAACTTAATCCTTTCCTCCAAAAGCAAGTTCGAATTTTATGAACTCGAGCTTTGGCAATCAGAGAAACTGACTGCACAACTCGGATACAGAACTCCTATAGCAAAAGTATAGATAAAAGAACAAGCATCTGGGGGCAAAATGGCAGTAATGTAATGCACGGTAACTCATAAATTTAATTACAAACAGGACAAACGCCAAGCCCCACAACGCCTCCCCTTCCTCCTATAATGAGGGAAAAAGGCTTAAGGCTTAAGGCTCTCGACAACCTTCCTTGTACTAATATTTTAACATTTTTCCAGTCAGGGATCCACAACTAGAGGTAAGTTTCTAATATCCTAAGTGACCAGCAAATAAAGGGAATACAATTATATTATATAAGAAACAAATTCTCTGGATTAAAATGCTTGTAGATTGTATCATGTATAAGAAAAAAATATAAAGCCAGAAATCCCATAAAAAGCCTGCCCTTTCTTTATCATTCTTTACAAAGAGAAACAAAATAAAGCATAAAACATGTTTCCTTGTAGAACAGATTCTTTTCTTCAAGCAATGTACCACCTCATTTACCAGAATAAAAAACACTTGATTTACATTTTAAAACAGAGTAGATTATTTGAGAATGGTTTCATGATACATTCTTCTGTTAAATCTATTTAATTATTTGGGATTGTGCAACGTATATATTCATTGTTCGCAAGTTTTACCAAAAGGTGAAAAATTTTATGTGATAATATTTCAGAAACTGTGAAATCTTTATCTGATACTTGATGAAAAATCGAATTAAAAGTGTCAAAGTTATTAAACACTATGCTCCTAAAATAAGGTTAACTTTGTTGCAATTATATGAATCTTGTGGTAATGATGCTAAAGCAAAAAGTAAAGTTGAAAGTGTAGCTAGTGCCTTGAATTCTTACTTGGAATGGTTATTTGGTATTATATTGTGTTTGCTTTCAACATGGTGAGTAAGAAATTGCAATTTAAATCAATGTTCATTAATCCTACTATAAAGGAGTTGGAAGTTGTAATGTCATATTTTGAAAACTATATAAATAAAGGGTTCAAAACTAGTATAAAATTGCCAAAAGTCTTGCATTGGAAGTTTAGCCAATTTTTTTTGACTGAGCATCGTATTTTTAGAAAAAGACAATTTGATGAGAATGATCATGACGAAGAAATGTAATCAGTAGATGATTCATTTAGAGTTAATTATTTTTTGTTGTTGTTGATACGGAAATTGCTTCTTTGAAAGATAGACTTAGCGTTTAAAGATTTTTGAAAATTGTTTTGGATTTTTAATTGATTCTATAAGGTTAAAGTCATTGAATAATAATAAATTAAGAGAATGTTGTAATAATTTTAAGATTATTTTTCTCATAATAATTTGTCAGATGTTGATGCAGTGACTTTTTTTTCTTCTGAAATGAAAGTGTTGCACTTGACTTTGCCAAATGTGTTCATATCGGTGCTTAAAATTCTTGAGTTTGCCAAATGTCAGTGACGGTAGCATTCACAGAAAGAAAATTTTCAAAGCTGAAATTATTAAAAAATTTCTTGAGGTCTACAATATCACAAGAAAGATTGAATGTGCTAGCTATGTTATATATTGAGAAAAATATGTTGAAAAAATTGATATTGAAAAAATTCTCGAAGGCGATGTTTTTTTTGTAAGTATTTATATGCTTAAATATGTTTTGACATTTTTAAAAGGCTTAAATGCCCCATTGGCCCCTGAACTATATCATTTATACCGAGTTGCCCCCAAAGTATTTTTTGGACGTTTTTCCCCATCAACTATAAATCATTACTCCATTTATCCCAAATCGTTAACACAGTTAAAAAAATTTCACATACCAATCAAAACATGCCATGTCATCTCTTGTTTTTTTTATTTTTTTATCTAAATAAATAAAAATCAATTAATAAAATAAAGTAAACAACATACCAAAAATACCCCTTATTCCTGAACCCTAACCCCACCATGCCTCCACCTTCTTTTCCTCATCTCCACCGTCACAGCCTCCTTTGATTTATGTACAATGGCTTCAATGTATTTTCATAAAAATTACAACACTTGTGTGTGGGCAAGAAGAGATTGAACATCTCTTAAGAGATTTTAGCCATTACAGTCTATCCACCAGAATACTTCCTTCGCTCGGTGCTAGAAGCAACCACCGTGTCAAGCTCAGGAGATTCATTGTTTCACCTTACGATTGTCGTTACAGGTCGATATAAACAAAATGGTTCATTTCTTTTTCTCTTTTTGATTTTACAACTCTAAGTTGTTCTTCCATCATTGTTTCTGCAATTTTTGAATGTTTTAAATTCAAAGAAATGTTACCATAAAGGAGCAAAGACGGGATCCGAGTTCGTGAGGAAAAAATGATTTTGGGCTTGGGCTTAATAGTACCCAGATGGGAAATCCTCAAAGAATTGTTGTGAATGGTGGCTTTCCTGAAGAGATGGAAATCGTTGAGTTCATATTAAGCTGAGATTAGTAGTTCCCAGTGGTGGTTTCTATGAGGAACAATGATTTAAGGGATGAAGAGAAAGAGAAGAATAAGAAAATGAAAGGGTCAAAGAGTAAACATTCAGAGACGAAAACAAAGATGAATAAGGAAACATTGTGTTAGAGTTTGACTCGAATTCAAAGTGGCACAAATTAATTAATATATAAAAATTGGGAAGGTAGGAAACCCAATTTGATTAAAAGTAGAAAACTTTATTAAATTAGATTTCTACCTTATTTAGTTTTCTTTTGTAATCAAGTATCTATCCCTATAAATAGAAACTAAGGGTCAGGGTTAGATATCAAGTTTTTTTCTTTCACCAAAAACCTCTTTTATTTTCTTCCTTCATATTAGTGAAATTCTTTCCTCTGCTCGTGGTTTTTCCCTTTTGGGTTTTCCACGTAAATCTTGGTGTTCTTTGTTTTTCTTTTTTGATCATGTTTATTTGTTTACCGATAATCATCGTTCCGATATTATAACAAATTGGTATCAGAGTTTTAGATTCAAGATTATGGCAACAATGAAGTATGATATTCCACTGTTGGATTGAAACACTAGGTTCTCGCTATGGCAGGTGAAGATTTGAGATGTTCTTGTAGAGTTAGGTCTCAACTATGCAATAGAAGGATTTGATGAGAAGCCGATAACACAATGGACGAATGAGAAAAAGCGTAAGGATTGTGAAGTTATTTCCCAGGTTCGTTTGCACTTATCAAATCAAATTTTACAGGATGTGTTGAAATAAAAAAAACAAATGCATCTTTATGGGCGAAATTGGAGCAACTTTGCATGCAAAAATCATTGACCAGCAAGTTGCATCTAAAGCAAAAAATAATAAAAAAAGCTAAGTGATGGAATGGAGATGTTCTTCTCATCTGCCGTGGTTTTTCCCTTTTGGGTTTTCCACGTAAATCCTGGGGTTCTTTGTTTTTCCTTTTTCGATCATGTTTATTTTTTTGCTGATAATCTTCGTTTCAATATTATAGCACATTGCTTTGGGTTTTCTTATTCAAGTCAAATCAATAAGAAGAAAATAAGATATAATTACTAAACTCCATGGTTTTAAATCAACAAACTTGCTGAAGATTCAGAGAAGCAAGGAGAAGAAGAGGATGAATGAACAAAGAGACAAAAATCAATAAAAAAGCTAAGTTATGGAATGGTGGTGGTGGGACAGATTTTATCGGTTACAGGCTACGGGGATAAAAACGAAGATGATAAGGAAGAAGGAGAAGAACAAGATGAAGATAATGAAGATGAAGAATAATAACATAGGACTAAGCTTGATTATGGGTTTTATGAGATTGAAGCTATACCAAAACCAAAAAAAAAAATTACAGTGGAGGTGTAATGGGGTTGGGGAAATAGGGGTATTTTTTGGTATGTTGTTTATTTTATTTTATTAGTTGATTTTTATTTATTTAGATAAAGAAAATAAAAATTAAGAGATGATGTGGCGTGTTTTGATTGGTCCGTGAATTTTTTTAATAGTGTTAACGATTTGGGGTAAACTAGGTAACGATTTACAATTAAGGGGCAAAACGTCCCAAAAATACTTTAGGGGACAAATTAGTACAAACGGTGTAGTACAGGGGGAAATGGGACATTTAAGTTGTTGAAAACATTTTGATGTTTCGATATAACAAATTAAGTGTTATTTGATTTTAAGATTTTATAATAATTTTTAAAGTATATTTGATTAAATTATTCGAATATCAAAATATTACTCCAAGTTTTTCAAATGTCAATTTCAATCCTTACTTAAGTGTAAAATTGTGTTTTTATCTTAAAATATTTTTGAAACAATTTTACAAAGTATTTCAAGCCTTAATCGAGCCAAAAATAAATATTAAATAGGGAGATAACGATAACTCATAGGGTGTACACATACCCCTATGCCAAATTTTGGCTCCGAGAAAAACATATTGCCCAATGAGTACCAATACACCACATATGGTACCGATACCCATATGCAAGTTTTGGCTCCGAGAAAAACAAAATGCCCTATGGGTACCGATACCCCCTTATGGGTACCGATACCCCTGGTCATTTAACGGTTGAAATATTTGAATTTTACACTGCAGGTACCGATACCCATTAAAGAGGTACCGATACCCCACGCTCCCAGCAGCCTTTTTCAAGAGAGTTTTCACACTACAACGGCTCTAACAACATCCAAATGATTCACAACGGTTAGAATCAATCCAATGTGTATTTAAACAAGTTCTGAAGCCATTGAGAAACAAGAGAGAAAGCACATATTGTGCTCATTTGTAATCATATTTGAGTGTTCTTTTCTTGTTCTAGAATTGTGCAAACACATTGCCTTGTGAGGTTTTTCTGAAAGTTTGCAAATTTTGTATTGTTCTCTTTGGGAGAGAGTGTTCTCAAGAATTTGAGGTATAATTCTTGAAGGATTAGTAAGGTTACTCTTTGTCCTCAAAAGAAAGACAATTTAGTGAATTTGTGGAAAATCCTTAGTGTGGATAGCTAAGGTAGTGGACGTAGACTTTGGTTGAGAAAGTAGAACCACTCTAAATCGTTGTGCAATTATTTTCTATTTTCTGCAAAAGCTTCCACCAAAATTTTTATTGCCAATTCACCCCCCTCTTTGCTATTTCGTTAATCGATTAACTCAACATAAGTCTTTTTAAAATTGTAATGACTTACTATTTGTTTAATTTAATAATTACAAGCCAGAAAATAATTAATATTAGCCCTGCCTCCACCTTAGAGTTTAAACCACTAAAATAGTAATCCTTAGCATTCAAATCAATCACATTGATAAAAAAAATAAGAATCATTATTTACACTCCATGAACTTTAAGAAAAACACATCATCTTTTCTTCAAAGGATAGTGTGAAGCTACTTGAAGGCTTTAGAGGTTTTAAGTTTTAGGAAGCTTCTTTAGATAATTTTTATTGTGTTTACATGTTCTAAATCCATATCTTAATTTTCTTCCTCCAAGCTTTAATTTGATGTATAAATTTATTATATGATTGTTTGATTGGTAAAAATGATGGGAGAGGTTTCAAATGCAAGAGAGAAAAAGATAGTAGTTGGTGAAAATTAAGTAAGAATATTTTTTTTGTGATTTTTAATATGATAGTACATTTTATTGGGTATTATCGATATTGTTCATATAATATTGAAACTCCCTTAAACAATATCGAAATTGAATAGTTCAAAAGATTTTAGTATACCTTTTAGTATTGATACCATCAACATTTTTAATTTTAGGGGTTAATTTGACTAAAAAAACTTTATAGGTCAATTTGACTAAACATGTTAGATTCATAAATTATTTGACCTAAAAAAAATTTAAGGGGCAATTTAACTCAACTTACAAAGTTTATGTAAATAAATCGAATTTGAACGAATAAAGTTATCTTTGTGTTTTTTTAAAGTGTTCCTAGTCGTTTAAATTTTTGGTATCGTATTCGAGTTCGTTTATTTATTTTTTAAGGTGTTCGTGTTTGTTCGTATAACATTCGCGAACATGTTCGTGAATATGTTCGTATCATGAACATATTTGTTTGATTTTTTGTTTAATGTTAAACAACCAACACTCTCTTTTTATCCTTTTATTTTCAAGCCAAAGAAAAATGATGAAATTATGCCACTAGTCCTTATATTTCTTAATCTTTACAATTTGAACTCCAAAGTTCACCTTATATTAAATTTAGTATATAACTTCACCAATATTTAAAGGCTTAATACCAAAATAAGTGCCCAAACTATACCGCTTTTCCCAAATAGGAGCCTAAACTATTTTTTGACTCATCCAGACGCCTAACGTTACAAACGTTGCCCATTTAGGTGACTGGGCCGTTAGCGACATTAATTTACACTGTTATGTGACACGTGTCACAATCTGATATTTTGATTTTTTTTAATATTAAAAATACTATTATATTTATAAAAAAACTCTAATTTATCTTAAATTATAAAATAACCCCTAAATCCCTAAAATCCCCAAATACTAACCTTAATCACTCGTCGCCGCCCTTTTCGGCCACAAGAACCAACGTCAACGTATCCCCTACCATCCTCCTAGTTATACGCCACTGTATTTGTCGTCGATTGGCCGTTGGAATCACGTGGGATCGTGATTTTCAACCTAGGATTCACATAGTATAAAATGTTGATTCGTAGTCGATTGACCGTCGATCGGTCACGATTTCATAGGGAATGTTGAAGATTTGGTATAGGGCTCTACTAGGAAGATTGTTTGTGAAGTTGATGGTTTTTGGCATTGGCTAGCTACGGGACTTATATAGTGGGGGAAGAAGGTAGAAAAATGGTGGGAATCTGCCAAATTGAGCCTTTTTTTCATTTTTGGTAGACGAGGAAATTGGAAAGAAGGATGATGCAACGAATGTTTTCATTTCACGACTTCACATTTTGTCAAAATCGTTGACACTTTTTCAATTGGTCATCTCCAACTCCACATTAGTATAAAACACGTTTTAAATTTATACCTTTATAATTATATACTACAAATCATATGTGTTGTGTTTTCTTGTTTGTCTTTCTTTCTCAATTCATAACTATACAAGGCAGCAGTTACTTCACTGAGAGACACATCAACCTTCCTATGAAGTATAGTAGTTTCAAGATACTCAAACTCATCAGGAAGTGATCCCATCAACATCAGAGCCAGATCTTCGTCTTCAAAAGTCACGTCCATATTCATCAGATCATTCACCAGCTGATTAAAGCTAGTGATGTGATCATTCATAGTGGTACCTGGTATATAGTTGAAGCGGAACAATCTCTTTTTCATGTAGAGTTTGTTCTGACCGCTTTTCTTCAAAAATTTCTCCTCCAGTGCCTTCCATAATTTACTTGCAGAAGTTTCCTTAGAAAATGCATACTTCTGCTCTCTAGAAAGACACGATCGAATAGTACCACATGCCATTCTATTGATCCTCTTCCATTCTTTCTCCTCAATATCATCTGGTTTCTTTCCTTCAATAGCAATGTCCAGACCCTGCTGAAATAGGGCATCTAGAACCTCGCTTTGCCACATGCCGAAATGACCGGTGCCATCAAAAATCTCAACTGCAAATCTAACATTTGTCACAGTATTTCTTGCCAAAATTGAAGATGAAGAAGCGTCTGCCATTTCTGCTACAAATTCTATTTAATAGCTGCCAATGCGAAATGTCAATTATCCCAAGGAAATTTTTCTGATGTGGAAGATCAGCCTAAGCCGCAACCACAGAGCATACTAAAATAAACCAAGAGCTCTGATACCAATTGTTGTGAAATTTGGGTTAATTTTCACCAATAACAATTCACCTTGAAAACTATTATCTAGGTGACTAGTGTGAAAACGATTGTACTAAAAATCACCCCAAGGTAGATTCCCAGGAAAGAGGAGGGGTCACAATGGTCTCTCTTAAAACCCACTTTCCTTAGACAGAACTACCAAGACAAGTAATTTTAATAGGACAATAATTAACAACAACTATATCCCACAAATATAAGCCTTCTTCTATTTTAAAGGCTATTTGTATTCTTTCTCTCTTTGTAATATTTCCTCTATTAGTGAAATATTTTGGTGTTCTCTTTTATGTCTATTTAATAGCTGTTGTCGGGTATAGTTGTTGTTAATTATTGTCCTATTAAAATTACTTGTCTTGGTAGTTCTGTCTAAGGAAAGTGGGTTTTAAGAGAGACCATTGTGACCCCTCCTCTTTCCTGGGAATCTACCTTGGGGTGATTTTTAGTACAATCGTTTTCACACTAGTCACCTAGATAATAGTTTTCAAGGTGAATTGTTATTGGTGGAAATTAACCCAAATTTCACAACAATATGAACCGATCTAATAGCCAATGTACTCCCTTTATTAAGGATTCTTTCATATTTGTCCTGCTGGCGTGAGATTGACGTATAGTTGCACCCTTTGACAATTCGCAATCTGTTTCACGACAACAGACAAACTTGTGGTGGGGAAGAAAACACAGTTCAAGAACCTAAAAAACCATAAACTCTTTTATTATTTCATACTAAAAATTGTGTTCATCCATTCTTGGTGGGTTCATCAAGACATCTTCAAACATTCTCCACCAACCCAATTATTCCATACAGGGATGGACTTAGACCAGGGAGGGTGAAGACGATTATTCACCCTAAAAATTATAATTTTCTATACATTTTAAATACATATATTTTTTATTTTCTATAAATTTGTTTTCACCACTAAAATTTTATAAATTTATTTCTTCTTAAAATTTTATAAATTCGCCCCCTAACAATGATTTGAAGGATGAAGAGGAAGAGAATAATAAGAAAAAAAAGGGTCAGAGTACACAATCGGAGACGAAAACAAAGAAGAATAATGAAACATTGCTTTAGGTTATCTTATTCAAGTCAAATCAATAAGAAGAAAATAAGATATAGTTACTAAACTCATATGTTGCACTGAGATGGATAAGGGGACGGATAATGGGACGGGACATAAAACAACAATTTTTAAAATTACAGGAAACAGGAAGAGCAGGGTACAATATGTAAAATAATTTTAAAATTATAAATAGATATAAAAAAATTATAAATAAAGTCAAATATCAAGACTCAAACCATAATATTAAATTTATAACAATAAAATCCATAAACAAATCACAATATTTAAAATGTCAAATCTCAAGATTCAACCCATAATATTAACTATAGAATAATAAAATCCATAATCAAACCATAATATTAAAGTGTCAAATCTTAAGACTGAAACCATAATATTAAGTCTAGAAAAATATTAAACAACATAAATCAAACATTGTTAACATCTTCCGAGATTAACCTGCTCTCTAAATCTTTGATTAGGGTGTGATTGGGCACCCAAAAACATTTTGTCATTTTAAATAAAAAATAATTTTAATTAAAAAAAAATTGTTAATTAACCATAGTATTTGGTTCTTTAATAACCCAAATGGGAAACAGGGGGAAATGAACAATTAAAATTCTCTTGGTTCATCTTCGATTACTGAATCTTAATCCCACTTAGCGAGCTCTTGAGTTTTGACTCAGGAGGCTTCCACTCTTCTTTCTCCACCTTTTCCTTCCCTTTATTATTAGAGCTCTCAGACAAAACAAATATGGACTCGTCCAATTCTGCATCTTCAACTAAGTTTCTCAGCATCGCACATGGAAAACCAGATGAAAACAACAAAAAGGGAAATAGAGACGATTGTACCTGAGTATTGGAAAGGGGATTTGGAAATTTTGAACAAAGCTGCAAATATCGTCCCCGAACGTCCCCAGCGAGCACCAAATTGTCCCCGTATCATTAGATCGTACCCTGCCATCGTGGCACGTCCCCGGTACGTTCCTCGATCGTCCCCGTGCCAGAGACATTTCAGGTACTTGAGACGCCCTTCCTCTACCGTCTCTGTGCAACATAGCTAAACTCCATGATTTTAAATCAACAAACTTGTTGAAGATTCGGAGAAGCAAGGAGAAGAAGAGGATGAATGAACAAAGAGACAAAAAAAAAGCTAAGTGATGGAATGGTGGTGGTGGGATAGATTCTATCAGTTACAGGCTACAGGGAGAAAAACGATGATGAGCAGGAAGAAGGAGAAGAACAAGAGGAAGATAATGAAGATTGAGAAGAACATAGGACTAAGCTTGATGATGGGTTTTATGAGATTGAAGCTATACCATAACAAAAAAAAAATTACGGTGGAGGTGTGGTAGGGTTATGGAAATAGGGGTATTTTTGGCATGTTTTTTTATTTTATTAATTAATTTTTATTTATTTAGATAAAAATAAAAATTAAGAGATGATGTGGCGTGTTTTGATTAGTTTGTGAATTTTTTTCAACAGTGTTAATGATTTAGGGTAAACTAAGTAACAGTTTATAGTTGAGGGGGCAAAACGTCCCCAAAAATACTTTAGAAGTAATTTGATACAAATAGTGTAGTTTAGAGGCAATGGAACACTTAAGTCTTTTTAAAATTATAATGAATTACTATTTATTTAATTTAATAAAAAAATAATCGAAACTTTATATTACAAGCCAAAAAATAATCAAGATTGGCCCTGCCTCCACCTTAGAGTTCAAACCACTAAAATAGTAATACTTGGCATTCAAATCAATCACATTGATAAAAAAAAGAATAATTATTTACCCCCATTAACTTTAAGAAAAACACAATCTTTTCTTCGAAGGATGGTGTGAAGCAACTTGAAGGCTTTAGAGGGTTTTAAGTTTTAGGAAGCTTCTTTAGATAATTTTCATCGGGTATAAATTCATATCTTAATTTTCTACCTCCAAGCTTTAATTTGATGTATAAATTCATTATATGATTGTTTGATTGGTAAAACTGGTGGGGGAGCTTTCAAATGCTAGAGGGAAAAAGATAGTCGGTGGAGAAAATTAAGAAGATTTTTTTTGTGATTTTTAAGATGATGTTACATTTTATTGGGGTATTATCGATATTGTTCATACAATATTGAAATTCCCTTAAACAATATCGAAATTGAATGGTTCAAAGGATTTAAGTATACCTTTTAGTATTGATACCATAAACATTTTTAATTTTAGGGGTTAATTTGACTAAACATGTTAGGTTCATAGATTATTTGACCTAAAAGAATGTAAAGGGCAATTTAACTCAAGTTACAAAGTTTATTTAAATAAATCGAATTTAAATGAATAAAATGGCTGTCCCTTTTTCCCATATGTATGGGGTAAGGGGAGGTAAGATAGTAGGCTACCCCCAATACCAGGTTGAGAGCAACTTCCGTAAGAGACCTCCGAATTATGAAATGCCCTCCGTGGGACTCGATCCCACGACCTCAAGGTTAAATGAATAAAGTTATCTTTATATTTTTTTAAGCTGTTCACGTTCGTTTAAATTTTCGCTATCGTATTCGAGTTTGTTTATTTACTTTTTAAGGTGTTTGTGTTTGTTCGTATAACATTCGCAAACATGTTCGTGAATATGTTCGTTTAACGTTCGTGAATATATTCGTTTGATTTTTGTTTAATGTTAAGCAACCAACACTCTCTTTTTATCCTTTTATTTGCAAGCTAAAGAAAAAGGATAAAATTACACCACTAGTCCTTAAATTCTTTAAGCTTCACAATTTGAACTCCAAAGTTCACCTCATATAAAATTTAGTCTATAGCTTCACCAATATTTAAAGGCTTAATACCAAAATAAGTGCCCAAACTATACTGCTTTTCTCAAATAGGTGCCTAAACTATTTTTTGACTAATCCAGGTACCTAACGTTATAAAAGTTACCCATTTAGGTGCCCGGGCCGTCAACAACGTTAATTTACACCGTTATTTGATACGTGTCACAATCTGGTATTTTGAAACTTATTTTTTTTAAAAAAAATATTAAAATATTTATTATATTTATAAAAACCCTAATTTCTCTTAAATTATAAAATAACCCCCAAATCCCTAAAATCCCCAAATGCTAACCTTAACCACCCACCACTGCCCTTTCCGGCCACAACAACCGACGTCAACGTAGCCCATACCATCCTCCTAGTCATACGTGTCACAATATGGTATTTTGAAACTTATTTTTTTAAAAAAAATATTAAAATATTTATTCTATTTATAAAAACCCTAATTTCTCTTAAATTATAAAATAACCCCCAAATCCCTAAAATCCCCAAATGCTAACCTTAACCACCCACCACTGCCCTTTCCGGCCACAACAACCGATGTCAACATAGCCCATACCATCCTCCTATTCATACGCCATAGTATTTGTCGCCGATTGGCTGTTGGAATCGCGTGGGATCGTGATTTTTAACCTAGGGTTCACAGAGTATAAAATGTCGATTTGTAGTCGATCGACTGTCGATTGGTCATGATTTAATAGGGGTTTTGGTCGTCGGGGGAGGGGAGGTCGGGTGGAGCTTCGTCGACGGCAAAAGGTGACGGTTGACATAAGTTTAGGGGTTGAAATGAAGGTTTTCAAAGTTTTGGATTTATTTCAAAATTTATATTTTCGTTTTTCTTTAATATAATTATATTTTTTTAAATTTTAAATTTACCGTGACACGTGTCATTTAATGATGAAATTAATACCGTTTATGGCCCGAGCACCTAAATGAGTAACGTTTGTAACGTTAGGCACCTGGATGAGTAAAAAAATAGTTTAGGCACCTATTTGGGAAAAACGACATAGTTTGGGCACTTATTTTGGTATTAAACCATATTTAAAATGTACAAAAATAATAGGAAAATGAGAACCAAGTAAATGAGCTTTTATAAATGAGCTAAAAAACGAGTTTTTTCGTGAACATAAACTAACCGAACACACCTTTGTTCGTATTCTTTCTTTTATTAAATGAACATAATTTTTTTATTCTACCTGTTTATTTAACTTAATAAACGAACGTTATACAAATGGTTTTTAAACAATTCATCGAATGTTCTATTCATTTACACCCTTATATACCATTTTTATATTTTAAACCTTTAAAAATTAAATGATCAAGTAATATTATTTGTTTTATCTGGAACAAACTAAAAAGGTTAATTTATTCATGAATATAGTTTTTAACTGAACGTGAATGCATCTGCAACGTGTCTTTCATCTTATTTTTACAACACAAAATAAACCAATTCTAGTAGTTCGTCAAACCATATTAAGGAGCAATACACATTATGTCGTCAACAAGAGTGAAATAAAACACTAGTATCTATTACATCGGATGTCCATCTTCATCTGTGATAATCTCGAAGAGTTTAGTAATGAAAACGGAAGAGTGGCACCACCATGAACTTCATGCCGCCAGCCTTACAATGGATGCCGTTACGTTCACCGCAAGCAAAGTAAAAGGGGCTCCACTTGTCGAGCACGAACTCGAAGCCGTCGCCGTCTCCTTGGGTTGCGTTCGCGATCATCTTTGCTCTCTTCAAGTTGCAATTCAAGTAGCTCCATCGGTCGGGGAATAAGTAAACGCTGTGAGGGAACGTGTTGTTGCTCGGTGGATCGTATTTGAACACTGCAAAAAACCAATTTCAAAACATCATTTCATTAATTTCAACAAATATAAATAACTGAGTTTCCCATTTTTAACTGACCTAGAGTGTCATTGAAGTAGAAGGGTGCATTTTGGAATGCCCAGTGGGAGTAGTTGAAGCCGAAGTGCCAGTTCTGTGATCCACCAACGATTATCTTTTGGGGTCCTTGAGTTTCATTCAAGGGATGCTTGTTGGTGGAGTTCCATCCCCAGCCCCAGCCGGTGTAGCTTGATTTAGGGGAGCCCCAGTCCTTATTGGCATGGCTCACTCCCAACATGGAAGCAGCTGCCACAAGTAGCATGAGTCGACATGCAAATGTGAAACCCATATTCACAGTCAATTTTTGAAGATTTAGTATAGGGCTCTACAAGGAAGATTGTTGGTGAAGTTGATGGTTTTTGGCATTGCTGGTTATGGGCTTATATAGTGGGGGGATAGTGGAGTCGTTGACGCTTTTTCAATTGGTCCTCTCCAACTTCTCATTAATACAAAATATATTATTTCTATATGATTGGGTCTTTTGCCACTAGAGGTTAATATTACTAAATAAGCCCTTCTCTACTTTTGTTATATTCAAAATAAACTCTTAAAATTAACCTACTTTCTAAGACATCCGGTTTTTATTGTTATTTTTTCCCAATAGTATAGAGTGATTATAGCGTAGTATCTATTAAAGATCTTTCATAATCATTAACAATACATATATACCTTATAGATGTAACTGCTCAAATCCAAATTTCTAATGATAATCATATTCCTTTTTACCAGGTATTATTCAATGAGTTAAAATTAATAAACATTTAAACACGTTTTAAATTTATACCTTTATAATTATACACTACAAATCATATGAACCGATCTAATAGCCAATGTACTCCCTTTATTAAGGATTCTTTCATATTTGACGTATAATTGGCAATCTGTTTCACGTCAACAGACAAACTTGTGGTGGGGAAGAAAACACAGTTCAAGAACCTAAAAAAACATAACATTACTCTTTTATTATTTCATACGAAGAAATTGTGTTCATCCTTCTTGGGGGTTCATCAAGACATCTTCAAACATCTCCACCAACCCATTTAACCGACGCCAACTCGTTTTTTCGGCTCACCGGCCAAAAGATTCATATAATCTCTCACTATACTTTTATTATTCCATACAGGGATGGACTTAGACCAGGGAGGGTGAAGACGATTATCCACCCTAAAAATTATAATTTTCAATTCATTTTAAATTTTTTTTTTGTTTTCTATAAATTTGTTTTCATCACTAAAATTTTATAAATTTATTTTTTCTTAAAATTTTATAAGTTCACCCCCTAACATATAACTTTAGATCCATTCCTGATTACATATGAATATACCATAAAAACACAAGTAGTTGCTAAGAGTGTGCAAAAATATCCGATATGAATAATATGATTTGTTTATCCGGTGATCCGGTCTAAATTTTCGAATATTCAAAAAGTTTTTTGGATAATTGAATCAGATACGGATCAGAAATTCTCAAATTCTCAAATTCGGATTATCCAATCTTTATGGGTTCAACATTGATATGGATATTGGATAAAGCTCTACACCTAATGTTTGTTTTTTCTGGTACATCCTTCACCTCTTTTTAAGTATATATTTTTTACTCCTTAAATATCAATTTAGATCTAATGTAATTTATGTCTTATATTTACAAAACCTACTGTAATTTTCTTCACATGATTCATATTTACAGTTATTTTCAGTTGAAGGCAACGGGAATTGCTAACCGTAGAAATTAATTTCCACCCTGTAAAAGTTCCATGGCTGCTACCTGCCTCACACGCTGCGTAAGTCGTCTTCTGCGATAGAAGCCTACCAAACGCTGGATGAGTACCGAAGTAATGGCGGAGAAATCAAACACTCTTCCGATTCCAACACCACCTGCAAAACATTAAAGAAAAAATCACTAACGTATCTGATTGTGTCTGCTGACTAGCATACATCTCTCCTAAGCAATATATGCAGTGTTAAGATCAGGATCCATCAACCCCAGGAACAGTCTCTTCATGAAGAATGGTAACTGACGCACTTTCTGCTAAGAAGAGAAGGAAGAAAATGTTCATGGCCTGCTCGCAGTAGAACAAAAGATTCATATATTACAGTTGTAATCTAAGATTAATAAACAATAATCAAGAAGGATGATGACTGTTGGGACAAATTAAAAACAATGGCACTCTTCACTAATTTACTTCCAAGGCAATGCCAGAGCCATAATGTTAAAGTCATTCAATTAAAATACAACTGCCTGTCGACACCAGAAAAGAGAAGCAAAAAAAAAAAAAGCCAGTTCAATGAAAGCTCATTCAAGACAAAATATGTAAGTCTGTTCCCCATTGGAGAGTATCTACAGACTATATAATTCACTGAAACTCAATCCTTTCCTCCAAAAGCAAGTTCGAAATTTACGAACTCAAGCTTTGGCAATCAGAGAAACTGACTGCACAACTCGGATACAGAACTCCTGTAGCAAAAGTATAAATAAAAGAACAAGCATCTGGGGGCAAAATGGCAGTAATGTAATGCACGGTAACTCATTAAATTTAATTACAAACAGGGCAAACGTCAAGCCCCACAACGCCTCCCCTTCCTCCTATGATGAGGGAAAAAGCCTTGAGGCTTTCGGCAACCTTCCTTGTACAAATATTTTAACATTTTTCCAGTCAGGGATCCACAACTAGAGGTAAGTTTCTAATATCCTAAGTGACCATCAAATAAAGGGAATAAAAATTACATTATATAAGAAACAAAATTCTCTGGATTAAAATGCTTGTAGATTGTATCATGTATAAGAAAGAAATATAAAGCCAGAAATCCCATAAAAAGCCTGCCCTTTCTTTATCATTCTTTACAAAGAGAAAAAATAAAGCATGGAACGTGTTTCCTTGTAGAACAGATTCTTTTCTTCAAGCAATGTACCACCTCATTTACCAGAATAAAAAACACTCGATTTACATTTTAAAACAGAGTAAATTATTTGAGAACGGTTTCATGATACATTCTTCTATTAAATCTATTTAATTTTTTGTGATTGTACAACGTATATATTCATTGTTCGCAAGTTCTACCAAAAGGTAAAAAAAATTATGTGATAATATTTCGAAAACTGTGAAATCTTTATATGATACTTGATGAAAAAACGAATTAAAAGTGTCAAAGTTATTAAACGCTATGCTCCTAAAATAAGGTTAACTTTGTTGCAATTATATGAATCTTGTGGTAATGATGCTAAAGCAAAAAGTAAAGTTGAAAGTTTAGCTAGTGCCTTGAATTCTTACTTGGAATGGTTATTTGGTATTATATTGTGTTTGCTTTCAATATGGTGAGTAAGAAATTGCAATTTAAATCAATGTTCATTAATCCTACTATAAAGGAGTTGGAAGGTGTAATGTCATATTTTGAAAATTATAGAAATAAAGGGTTCAAAGTTAGTATAAAATTGCCAAAAGTCTTGCATTGGATATGAACATAGAGCTAATTTTTTTGACTGAGCATCGTATTTTTAGAAAAAGACAATTTGATGAGAATGATCATGACGAAGAAATGTGATCAGTAGAGTAGTCATTTAGAGTTAATTATTTTTTGTTGTTGATATGGAAATTGCTTCTTTGAAAGATAGACTTAGCGTTTAAAGATTTTTGAAAATTGTTTTGGATTTTTAATTGATTCTCTAAGGCTAAAGTCATTGGATAATAATAAATTAAGAGAATGTTGTAATAATTTTAAGATTATTTTTCTCATAATAATTTGTCAGATGTTGATGCAGTGACTTTTTTTTCTTCTGAAATAAAAGTATTGCACTTGACTTTGTCAAATGTGTTCATATCGGTGCTTAAAATTCTTGATTTTGTTAAAGCTATAGATTGTTATCCTAATGTTTTAATTGCTTACTAGATCCTATTAACATTGTCAGTGACGGTAGCATTCCCAAAATGAAAAATTTCAAAACTGAAATTATTGAAAAATTTCTTGAGGTCTACAAA
Source organism: Hibiscus syriacus (assembly GCF_006381635.1). Taxonomy (NCBI): domain Eukaryota; kingdom Viridiplantae; phylum Streptophyta; class Magnoliopsida; order Malvales; family Malvaceae; genus Hibiscus; species Hibiscus syriacus. The sequence continues at coordinate 107,329 of NW_024062694.1, read as the reverse complement.
TGTCACAAGAAAGATTGAATGGGCTAGCTATGTTATATATTAAGAAAAATATGTTGAAAAAAATGATACTAACACTATTCATTTGTACCAAGTTGCCCCATAAAGTATTTTTCGGACATTTTGCCCCATCAACTATAAATCATTACTCCATTTACCCCAAATCGTTAACACAGTTAAAAAAATTCACACACCAATCAGAACATACCACATCATCTCTTGATTTTAATTTTTTATCTAAATAAATAAAAATTAGTTAATAAAGTAAAGTAAATAACATACCAAAAATACCCCTCCTTCCCTAACCCCACCACTCCTCCACCTTCTTTTCCCTATCTCCATAGTCACAATCTCCTATTATTTATGTACAATGGCTTCAACGTATTTTCATAAAAATTACAACACTTGTGTGAGGGCAAGAAGAGATTGAGCATCTCTCAAGAGACTATAGCCATTACAGTTTATCCACTGGAATACTTCCTTCGCTCGACGCCAGAAGCAACCACCGTGTCAAGCTCAGGAGATTCATCGTTTCACCTTACGATCGTCGTTACATGTCGATATAAACAAAATGGTTCATTTCCTTTTCTCTTTTTGATTTTACAACTCTAAGTTGTTCTTTCATCATTGTTTCTGCAATTTTTGAATGTTTTAAATTCAAAAAAATGTTACCACAAAGGAGAAAAGACGGGATCCGAGTTCATGAGGAAAAAATGATTTTGGGCTTGGGCTTAACAGTTCCTAGATGGGAAATCTTCAAAGAATCGCCGTGAATGGTGACTTTCTTGAAGAGATGGAAATCGTCGAGTTCATCTTGAGCTGAGATTAGTAGTTCCCTGTGGCGGTTTCTTTAAGGAACAATGATTTGAGGGATGAAGACAAAGAGAATAATAAGAAAATGAAAGGGTCAAAGAGTAAACATTCAGAGACGAAAACAAAGATGAATAAGGAAACATTGTGTTAGAGTTTGACTCGAATTCAAAGTGGCACAAATTAATTAATATATAAAAATTGGGAAAGTAGGAAACCCAATTTGATTAAAAGTATTAAAACTTTATTAAATTAGATTTATACTTTATTTTGTTTTCCTTTGTAATCAAGTATCTATCTCTATAAATAGAAACCAAAGGTCAATGTTAGATATCAAGTTTTTTCTTTCACCAAAATCCTCTTTTATTTTTTCCTTCATATTAGTGAAATTTTTCTCCTCTGCTCGTGGTTTTTCCCTTTTGTATTTTCCATGTAAATCTTGGTGTTCTTTGTTCTTCTTTTTTGATCATGTTTATTTGTTTATCGATAATCATCGTTCCGGTATTATAACAAATTGGTATCAGAGCTTTAGGTTCAAGATTATGGAAACAATGAAGTATGATATTCCGATGTTAGATCGAAGCACTATATTATCACTATGGCATGTGAAGATTTAAGATGTTCTTGCACAGTTAGATCTCAACAATACAATAGAAGGATTTGATGAGAAGCCAATAAATCAATGGACAAATGAGGAAAAGCGTAAGGATTGTGAAGTTCTTTCTCAGGTCCATTTACACTTATCAAATCAAATTTTACAGGATGTGTTGAAAGAAAAATAGTTGCATCTTTATAGGCGAAATTGGAGCAATTTTGCATGCAGAAATCATTTACCAACAAGTTGCATCTAAAGCAGTATATTTATTCGCTCAAGTTGGCAGAAGGTTTGTCTCTTGAAGAGCACCTGACCGCATTCAAGGAAACCATTTATGATCTAGAGAATATAGAAGTTAAGTATGATAAAAAAAGACTTAGGACTGATCCTCCTATGTTCGTTGCCTCGTTCATACTCATATTTCAGAGATACAATCTTGTACAGTCACAAAACACTCGCTCTTGAAGAAGTTTACAATAGATTCCACTCGTTTGACAAGATGAAACATCTTGTATCTGGTTCCGAGGCACATGCAGATGATCTCGTAATGCATGAATTGACTAGCTCAGACAGTGGGAGAAAAGGCGAGCGTTCTTCTGATAATATTGAAAGGGGATAGATCAAAATCTTCCAACCAAGGAAAAATTTGTCACTATTGCAAAAGAAATATCATGTTAAATCGGAGTGTTACAAGTTGCAAAATAAAATCAAAAGAGAAGTTGAAGAGTAGAACTTTGGGAAATATGGTGAGGTCGGTATAGTAGAGGAGTACGATGACGGAGAACTCCTAGTTACGACTGACGACAACTTAATAACAAGTGATGAGTGGATACTTGACTATGGAAATAATTTTCATATGAGTCCTAATCGTGATTGGTTTGCGACGTATGAAGATGTATCTACAGGTGATGTATTTTTGGGAAATAATGTCTCCTGTATATGTATTGTCACAATCAAAATTAAGATGTTCGATGGGATTGCTCGAACGCTTGGTAATGTGAGACATGTTCTAGATTTGAGTAAAATATAATTTCGTTATATACTATAGATTCAAAAGGGTACAAATTCTCCAGTGAAAGTGGAGCTATGAAAATTTGCAATGACCCTCTTGTTGTGTTGAAAGGGAAGAGAAAGACTACCAAGTTTTATGTTCTACAGGGTTCAACAGTTTAGATAATGCCGTTAGTGTTTCATCCACCGTGTCAAATAATGTTGTTGAATAAAATAATCGTGGGCAAAACAATTATGTGAAGCAGAAAATAATTCAATTTTTTGAACATAATGAATTTGAAGATAAAACTATCATTGATGATCGGGATCGTGTTGTGCGTAATATTACTCGTGGGTGAAATATTTATGTTGAAAACATTTTGATGTTTCGATATAACAAATTAAGTATAAATGAATTTTAAGATTTTACATCATTTTCAAAGTATATTCAATTCAATTATTCGAATATCAAAATATTACTCCAAGTTTTTCAAAGTTCAATTTCATTCCTTACTAAAGTGAAAAATTGTGATTCATACTTAAAATATTTTTGAAACAATTTTTACAAAGTATTTCAAACCAAATTCAAGCCAAAAATCAAATTTACAAAGTTATGTACCGATGCACTACATTGATGCATCGATGCACACCCATTTCGAATGCATTTTTTGTACCGATGCACTACATTGATGCATCGATGCACACCCATTTCGAATACATTTTGTGTACCGATGCACTCTTGAATATTTTGAACATCGAATGCATTTTTTGTACTGATGCACATACCATGCATCGATGCACTCCAGGCTCTTTTAAAACATCAAATGTAATTAGTGCACCGGTGCACCCCTAGTGTACCGATGCACTAAGTCTTATAACGGTCGAAATATTTAAATTTTACACATAGTGTACCGATGCACCTTGGCTATGCATCGATGCACCATACACTCCCAACTGTTTTATTAATTGTTTTCACACCATAACGATTCTATTGACTCCACTAATAATCCCCAATGTTCAAAAGTGATCCAAAGAGTATTTAAACAAGGTTAGGAGCCATTGATCAACTACAATTTAAGAAAAGAAGCTAGAGAATCAAAGAGAAAGCATCAAACCTCAAGTTTGATCATTTCAAGCCAACTTTTCATTCAATATTCATTTTTCTTTCAAGAACACCATTTTTGCTCTATTGTATTTATTTTTTAGTGTTCTTTCTTTATTCTAGAATTGTGCAAACATCTTACCTTGTGAGGATTTCTTGTAAGTTTGCAAATTTGTGTATTTCTCTTTGGGAGAGAGTGTTCTCAAGAATTTGGGGTATAATTATTGAGGGAGTTATAAGGTTACTATTTGTCCTAAAAAAAGAACAAATTAGTGAATTTGTTGGAAAATCCTTAGTGTGAATAGCTAAGGTAGTGGACGTAGACTTTGGTTGAGAAATTCGAACAACTCTAAATCTTTGTGCAATTATTTTCAATTTTCTGCAAAAGCTTCCACCAAAATTTTTATTGCCAATTCACCCCCTCTTGGCCTATTTGTCGATTTATTAACTCAACAATTGGTATCAAAGCCTTACTCATTTGAAGATTTAATCGCCTCTTGAGTCAATTCGGGAAGATTTATATCGATATTCAAGTCATCAATGGCTTCCACTTAAAACTCCGACTTCGATCTTGATTCTATGCTCATCAACAAGCCTCATTTCTTCAATGGAGCTAATTATGCTTATTGGAAGAATAGAATGAGGTACTTCATTCAAGAAAGTGACATGGGAGCATAGAATATCATATAAGATGGATACTTCATTCCTTCTACTCATTCAAGATTGTTGAGTGAAGCAGAGACAAGAATGTTCCAGCTCAACTCAAAGGCTATCCACATTATTTTTTTGTGCTCTTGGACCAGATGAATAGGAGAGTTTCATCTTGTACAACCGCCAAGGCGATATGGGATAAACTTCAAGTCACTCATGAAGGTACAGATGAGGTAAAAGAATCTAAAATTAGTCTTCTAACTCATAGTTATGAAATTTCAGGATGAAACCGGATGAAGATATCAAAGCTATGACGGATAGATTTTCCAAGATTATCAATGGTCTCAAATAATATGGAGAGATCATTCCAAATGAAAAGCTTGTGAGGAAGTTAGTTTACTCTCTTCCAAAATCTTGGCAATCAAAGAAGACGACAATCATAGAGGCTAAGAACTTAATGTCTTTAACTCTCGAGGAGTTAATTGGTTCACTCCTCACTCATGAAATGATGCTTCAAGATGAGGTAGACCTCGAGAAGATTGACGAACCAAAGAATGAGACAAAAAAGAAGAAGAACGTTGGAGTTGCTCTCAAATATACAGGAGATGAGAGTGATTCAGATGAAGATGACGATGACGAGGAAATGACATTATTTGCCAAACGGTTCAGAAAACTAATGAGGCCCAACCGAGAAAGAAAATTCAAACGAAATGAAGGCTTCAAAAATGAACCAAATGAGAAATACCCTATTATTTTCTACGAGTGCAAAAAGTTGGGTCATGTCAAATACGATTGCCCGTGATTAAAGAAAAATGGTCAATCCAAGAAAAAGCACAATGCTCATGTGGCTACATGGAGTGATGAAAAATGTTACGATGAAGAGGATCAAGAACTGGCAAACATGTGCTTGATGGCCATCGGGGAAAATTCTAAGGTAACCTCTAACTTATTTGATTCAGATGATTTATTGTATGATGAGTTATTAGAGGATTATAATGGGTTGGATTCAGATTATAAGATTTTATTTTCAAAATGCAAAAATGATATTTCAAAATTGAGAAATGAAAATAGTCTTATATCCAAAACCAACAACGATCTTGAAAGTAAGATCAAAGAATTGCAAATCAAATTAGATGAATTTGAAAAGAAAAATATTAATTTGCATAACTTACTTTCAAGAGTAAATGATGATCATCAAAAGAAAATTGATGATCTTAAAGTTCTTTTAATAAAGTTGAAACAAAATATTTTGAAAAAGGAGAAAATTCAAAATTCAACTTTGTTAGAAAAAGTTTTAAAAACTACAATCATAGAGGTCCCCAAAGAACCTTAAATGGAAAAATCGTTAGAAGTATATGGGTTCCAAAAGAACTCATTACTACTAAAGATAAGGATATCCTACACAGATGGATACCCAAGGGGGCTAGGATTTTGGAAACTAATTAATATGGACCCAAAAGAAATTGGGTACCAAAAAAAAAAAATCTATGTTTGTAGGGAAAGGAGCATTGCTACAAGGCACGAGAAACAAGTTCAAAATCATGGTACCTTGATAGTGGATGCTCAAGACATATGACTGGAGACAAGAGTTGGTTCATAGAGCTTAACGACAAAAATGGAGGAGAGGTAACTTTTGGTGATAATTTAAAAGGTCATATTGAAGGTATAGGTACAATATGTAATACCTCTTCCATACAAATTCAAAATGTTTTATATGTGAATAGGTTAAAGCATAATCTATTGAGTATTAGTCAATTTTGTGATAAAGGATACAATGTTTTATTTGAAACAAATGGTTGTAAAGTCATTGACATTGCATCTAATCAGATTATGCTTGTTGGTCATAGAATAGGAAACATATACATGTGCATTTAGATTCATTAAATATGACTAATTTATGCCTAGTTGCTAAGGATGAACATGATATTTTGTTATGACATAGGATACTAGGACATACTAGCATGAGTGTTCTACAACGACTAATTCAAGGAGATTTAGTAAGAGGGTTACCAAAGCTAAAATCTGATAATGATAAAATATGTGATGCCTGTGCTAAAGGAAAACATAGAAGAGCCTCCTTTAAGTCCATTAATGATGTATCATCTAGTAGAGTATTACAATTGATCCATATAGATCTTATTGGGCCAATTAGGACTATTGGCTTGGGTGGAAAACAATATTGCTTTGTATTGGTAGATGACTATTCTAGATATACTTGGGTTCTATTCTTAAGTACTAAAGATGAAGCATTAGAAAAATTCATCACGTTTTTAAAAGTAATCCAAAATGAAAAAGGTTACTCTATAACTAGTGTTAGGAGTGATCATGGTACTGAATTTGAAAATCTTAGATTTACTGAGTTTTTTAATTCTAATGGTATTAACCATAATTTTTTAGCACCTAGAACCCCTCAACAAAATGGAGTTGTTGAGAGGAAAAATCGAACTTTAGAAGAAATGGTTAGATCCATGCTTTGTGAAAATAATTTACCAAAATATTTTTGGGCGGAAGCCATAAATACCGCTTGTTATATTATTAATCGAGTAATGATTAGGCCAATTTTGAAGAAAACTCCATATGAACTTTTAAAAAATAAAAAGCCTAACATTAGCTATTTTCATCCTTTTAGATGTAAATGTTTTGTTTTAAACAATAGTAAAGAAAACTTGGCAAATTTGATGCTAAAAGTGATGAAGGAATTTTTCTGGGTTATTCCTTAAATTCTAAAGCTTATCGGGTATTTAATAAAAGAACTTTAGTTGTAGAAGAGTCTATACATGTTGTTTTCGATGATAATTCCCTTATGATGAAGGATTCTTGTATGAATGATGATGTAGGTATTATAAACACAAATGACGTTAGACATGACATTGGAGAACCATCATCAAAGGAAGAAACAAAAGATGAGGAAACTCATGATGTTCTCGAGAATCCAACCATTGAAGAAAGGGAAGTCTCTTACCCAAGAGAATACAACTATGTCAAGGATGGTGAGATAATAGGTGATCCATACAAAGGGGTAACAACTCAATCTTCTCTTAGAAATATTTGTAATTATGTTGCATTTATCTCATGCATAAAGCCTAAGAATATTAAAGAAGCATTAAATGATGAACATTAGATTATGGCTATGCAAGAAGAGTTAAATCAATTTGAGAGAAGTAAAGTATGGACATTAGTTGAAAGGCCTAGTAATAAATCTACTGTAGGTACTAGATGTGTATTTAGGAATAAGCTTGATGAAAGTGGTAATATAGTGAGAAACAAGGCTAGATTTGTTGCTCAAGGCTATACTCAAGAAGAGGGCATAGACTATGATGAAACATACGCTCCTGTAGCTAGAATGGAAGCAATTAGAATGTTATTAGCATTTGCAAGCTACAAGCTAGATTTGTTGCTCAAGGCTATACTCAAGAAGAGGGCATAGACTATGAAGAAACATACGCTCCTGTAGCTAGAATGGAAGCAATTAGAATGTTATTAGCATTTGCAAGCTTTAATGAATTTAAATTATATCAAATAGATGTTAAAAGTACATTTTAAATGGTTTTATAAAAGAAGTGTATGTAGAACAACCTCTTGGTTTTGAAGATTCAAAATTTTCATATCATGTTTTTAAATTGACAAAAGCACTTTATGGTTTAAAACAAGCTCCTAAAGCTTGGTATGAAAGATTGTCAAACTTTTTGATAGAAAAAGGTTTTTCAAAAGGGAAGGTTGATACTACATTGTTTTTAAAGCATAAAAGTAAATATTTATTAGTAGTACAAATTTATGTTGATGATATAATATTTGGATCTACTAATGATATTCTTTGCCAAGAATTTTCTAAGCTAATGCAGAGTGAATTCGAGATGAGCATGATGGGGGAGCTCTCATTTTTCTTGGGACTCCAAATCAAGCAAATAAAAGATGACATCTTCATCAATCAAGTTAAGTATGTCAAGGATATGCTCAAGAAGTTTGGACTAGAAAATGGGAAACCTCATGCCACTCCAATGAGCTCTTCTACAAAGCTTGACAAAGATGAAGGAGGTAAATATGTGGATGTTAAATTATAGAGGTCATGATTGGCTCTTTGCTTTATCTAACTGCAAGTAGACCGGACATTATGTTTAGTGTGTGCTTATGTGCTAGATTTCAATCATACCATAAGGAATCATATTTACTAGCTGTTAAGAAAATCTTTAGATACCTTAAGAACACTCCTAGTTTAGGACTTTGGTATCCTAGAGACTCTAGCTTTAGCTTGCATGCCTTCTCTGATGTGGATTATGGAGGATACAAAATAGATAGGAAAAGTACCTCTGGTACTTGCCAATTTCTAGGAAATATGTTAATTTCATGGTTTTCAAAGAAACAAAATTGTGTTGCATTACCTACCACTGAAGCAGAATACATTTCAGCCGGTAGTTATTGTGCACAAGTTTTATGAATGAAACAACAACTTTTAGATTATGGAATTGAAGTTAGTACCATACCTATCAAGTGTGACAATACTAGTGGTATTTGTCTCACTAAAAATCTCATCCAACACTTTAGAACTAAGCACATTGAAATTAGACATCACTTCATTAGAGATCATGTCGCTAAAGAAGATATATTGTAGAATTTGATACTTTGCATCAATTAGCGGATATTTTTACAAAACCTTTAGATAAAGAAAGATTTTGGACATTTAGGAGAGAATTAGGTTTGACTGACCTATCTTCACTTATTGTTTAAAATATTTTAGCACTTTTAATTAGTTTTGAAAAATGCTTATAAAAATAATATTTTTGATTGCATTTTTTGCTAATAATTAGGGAATTTTATGATTCTTAGTGAAAATTAATTATATGTTCAAATAATGTTTAATGAATTGATTTGATTGATTGAACATAGTTAATTTTCAATATATGAGTTGCAATACCACTAGAGTTAATTAATTAAGCATTTTGAGTGTTTTAAAACGGATTTTTGACATTTTAGTGCATAATGCATCGATACACTAGATAGTGCATCGATGCATCCCTTGAATATGCATCGGTACACCATGAAGGTGCACCGATGCATTCCTTGAATGTGCATCGATGCACTTTGCTGTGCATCGATACACCTATCGAGTTTTTGGGTTTAAATTATTGATTTTCTTCATTATTTCAAAACCCCAAACCTAAACAAACTCACATCGTACGCCCCTCTATCTCACCCAAATCTCTCTATTGCTTCAAATCAACGATTTTAAGTCGGAATTCTCTTGCATTTTATTTCAAAATCCTACTACTATCATTAGTCAAGTGCAAACAACATCTCATTCTCACAAAATCTGAATTTTCAAGGTAATATTTCAAAAACCTTTGTTTTATTGATTTATAAACTTAGGACTACTTTTGATTAGTTCTAGGTTGAACTAAATATCGGGCATTGATTGTTTAATGATTAAAAACTATTTTCTACAACCAATTTCATCAAAAACACAAGATTTTTCAAAGATTTTCAAAAAATTTCAAAATATAACAATTTTCATATTTTTCGAAAATTGTTGTTTTAATTGATGTTTTGGTTCAATTATGTTGTTTTCATGAAAACTATACATATTATGATTTTAAAACATTATTTTCCAAATAGTTTTCAAAACTTTGCCCATTAGGATTCGGTTTAGAGAACCTTGAAATATTGAGGATTCAATTGAGTTTTGGGATTGATTGAAATTGCATACATGTGTTTTAAAATTATAGGTATCCATCCTATTCCAATTTCTTAAACCATGTCAAATCCTAAATGACCTAGGACATCGTCTAGTCATTCGAGTCAAAACCGACCTCCTATTCCTCCACCTAATCCAAATCCAAATGACCTATATATGACTATTCTTAACTCTTGTTTCAATGTACCTAGTCGTAGAAAAAATCTTTATCATAGGTACCGTACTTGCTTTGAGTCATACAAAATTTGGGAATAGCATATCCCTTCGATCCAAGCTATGTAAGATATGATTTTTCAATATCTTCCTACTCTTAAATCTTGGAAGTTTGATAAACTCTTTAAACTCAAACCTATTGTTTATCATCAATTAGTCTGCATCTTCTATTCAAATGTGGTATGTATCCAAAACGAGCGTCAAACCGAAACCATATAATTCGATCCTATCTTTTAGGTCAATTCATTTTTATTGACTCCGACATGATCGCTACCCATTTTGGACTAGATAACTTAGGTTTATATAATGAAAAAGAGATTGTGGCATCACCCTATAAGTCTAAGGATAGTGTTAGTACCTTACGCTCTCATCACGATCGATTCCTACATTTGATGATCTCTTGGTGGTTTAGACCATCCGGAGGTAGGTACTCCTCTTTTAGGATCATAGATATATGGTGGATACATTGTATCCAACATAATAAGAAAATAAATTTGCCACATATCATTTTTAGTGAATTACTAGATACCGTAAACATTGTCCCTTCTAAGAATATAGAAACTTTAGTTTACGGCTGTCTTCTGAGTAATTTGTTTATCAAACTCGATCTTAGGGTCAGTTTTAATATTCCCATCCTTCTCCAGAGCTAGTTCTTCACGAGCTCTACTTCCTCCAGCACCGGCAGCAGGTGATGATCTAGAGCTTCAACAACTCATGTAAGATATTGACGATATTGACGATGAAGCACCTGAGGACGTGTCGGTACCGCAAGAGAATCAAGTGCCTCCATACTTTCGATCTTTCTTGGAGACATTTGATCTAAGGATTGCATCCATTGAGTCCTATTTGACTTCTATGGGGGCTCAACAACGGGAGATGAATGAACGTTTAGATGCGCTCACACTCGAAATACGAGCACGTTATCCTCCTCCTCCTCCCGATCCTCCTATGGATTAGACATTGCCTTGCCATGTTTTGTTTTTGCTTGGATTAAACATTTTGATGTTTTGGATTGTTATGGATGATGGTTGTTTAAACTTGAATGTTTTGGATGATTGAACTTAACATATATATATATATCTATTTGGTTTAGTTTAAATTTTCATTTTGAGCTTAATGTTTATTAGTTTTGCATCATTTACATATTAGTTGCATTATGACCAATTACCATTACACATTTGATTATGAATATTGATTTATGAAACTAATGGCTAACCTTTCTCTTGATTGTGATCTTACCAGCTTAAGCTATATTTATTTAAAATCAATTGGCTAAATATTTAGAGTCTTGTTCTGAACTAAATGTTTTATAGAGTCTTTTTGATTTAACAAAAAAGGAGAGAAAGATGTGTTATAGTAAGAGTGTGTTATAGTAAGGGGTAATTTTACAAAATTAATTTCAAAAATTATTTTTCAAGGAAAATCTTAAAATTACTCAAGTGTTTTGTTATATCAAAAAGGGGGAGATTGTTGAAAACATTTTGATGTTTCGATATAACAAATTAAGTATAAATGAATTTTAAAATTTTACATCATTTTCAAAGTATATTCGATTCAAATTATTCGAATATCAAAATATTACTCCAAGTTTTTCAAAGTTCAATTTCAATCTTTACTAAAGTGAAAAATTGTGATTCAAACTTAAAATATTTTTTAAACAATTTTTACAAAGTATTTCAAACCAAAATCGAGCCAAAAATCAAATTTACAAAGTGATGTACCGATGCACTACATTGATGCATCGATGCACACCCATTTCAAGTGCATTTTGTGTACCGGTGAACATGTCATGCATCGATGCACTCTTGAATATTTTGAACATCAAATGCATTTTATGTACCGATGCACAGACCATGCATCGATGCACTCCAGGCTCTTTTGAAACATTGAATGTAATTAGTACACCGATGCACCACTAGTGTACTGATGCACTAAGTCTTATAACGGTCGAAATATTTGAATTTTACACATAGTGTACCGATGCACCTTGGCTATGCATCGATGCACCATACACTCACAACTATTTTATTAATTGTTTTCACACCATAACGGTTCTATTGATCCATTGATCAACAACAATTTAAGAAAAGAAGCTAGATAATCAAAGAGAAAGCATCAAATCTCAAGTTTGAGCATTTCAAGCCTATTTTTCATTCAATATTCATTTTGCTTTCAAGAACACCATTTGTGCTCTATTGTATTTATTTTTTAGTGTTCTTTCTTTGTTCTAGAATTGTGCAAACATCTTACCTTGTGAGGCTTTCTTGTAAGTTTGCAAATTTGTGTATTTCTCTTTGGGAGAGAGTGTTATCAAGAATTTGGAGTATAATTCTTGAGGGAGTTGTAAGGTTACTCTTTGTCCTCAAAAGAAAGAAAAAATTAGTGAATTTGTTGGAAAATCCTTAGTGTGGATAGCTAAGGTAGTGGACGTAGACTTTGGTTGAGAAAGTTGAATCACTCTAAATTGTTGTGCAATTATTTTCAATTTTCTGCAAAAGCTTCCACCAAAATTTTTAATTCCAATTCACCCCCCTCTTAGCCGATTCCTCGATCGATTAACTCAATAATTTGTGAGCAAAGTTGGCACTTATGATAACCATGTCGATGTGAAGACTAAATCCAAGCCTAGAAAAGGTTTGGATTAGGTTGGTGTCCATTACTGAATATTACCCCTTTAAGGGTTGTTGTGGAAGAGGTGGAGAACTTGTTCGTTGAAGTAAAGAATTGTTTTTTGTTGAGTTTGAGTGTCACATCGATTTTGGGTGTTTTGTCTCGAAAACTTTGCACTTTCAGAATTCGTGTCAAGGTGGAGATTTGTTAGAGTTTGATTCGAATTCAAAGTGGCACAAATTAATTAATATATAAATATTGGAAAAGTAGGAAACCCGGTTTGATTAAAAGTAGAAAACTTTATTAAATTAGAGTTCTACTTTATTTAGTTTCCCTTTGTAATCAAATATTTATCCCTATAAATAGATAATAAAGGTCAGGGTTAGATATCAAGTTTTTTCTTTCACCAAAATCCTCTTGTATTTTCTTCCGTCATATTAGTGAAATTCTTCTCATCTGCTCGTGGTTTTCCCTTTTGGGTTTTCCACGTAAATCCTGGTGTTCTTTGTTTTTCTTTTTTGATCATATTTATTTGTTTGCCGATAATCATCGTTTCGATATTATAACACATTGCTTTGGGTTTTCTTATTCAAGTCAAATCAATAAGAAGAAAATAAGATATAGTTACTAAACTCCATGGTTTTAAATCAACAAACTTGCTGAAGATTTAGATAAGCAAGGAGAAGAAGAGGATGTATGAACAAAGAGACAAAAATCAATAAAAAAAGCTAAGTGATGGAATGATGGTGGTGGGACAGATTCTATCGGTAACAGGCTACGGGAATAAAAACGACGATGATGAGGAAGAAAGAGAAGAACAAGATGAAGATAATGAAGATGGAGAATAAGAACATATGACTAAGCTTGATTATGGGTTTTATGAGAATGAAGTTATACCAAAACCAAAAAAATACAGTGGAGGTGTGGTGGGGCTGGGGAAATAGGGGTATTTTTTGATATATTGTTTATTTTATTTTATTAATTGATTTTTATTTATTTAAATAAATAAAATAAAAATTAAGAGATGATGTGGCATATTTTGATTGGTTCGTGAAATTTTTTAACAGTGTTAACGATTTGGGGTAAACTAGGTAACGATTTACAATCGAGGGGTAAATGTCCCAAAAATACTTTAGGGGACAACTTAATACAAATGGTGTAGTTCAGGGGGCAATGGGACATTTAAGACTTTTTAAAATTGTAATGAATTACTATTTGTTTAATTTAATAATTACAAGCCATAAAATAATCAAGATTGGCCATGCTTCCACCTTAGAGTTTAAACCACTAAAATAGTAATCCTTGGCATTCAAATCAATCACATTGATAAAAAGAAAATAAGAATCATTATTTACACTCCATGAACTTTAAGAAAAAACACATCATCTACTAGAAAAAAACCCCTTTAATGAAGCTCATTGCGCATCATCTACGGGTGCAGATGACACACAAATGTGTGTCATTGAAGCCACCGACATAAATCTCAGATGACACACAATTATGTGTCATAAATCTATGACGCGCATTTATGACATGCATTTATGACACACATTTATGACGCGCATTGAGCGTCATTGAAGCCCCCATCATAAATGAAGATGACACACATTTGTGTGTCATAAATTTATGACACGCATGTATGACTTACATTACATGTCATTGGAGCACACATCATAAAAAAAGATGACACACATTCGTGTGTCGTGATTGTATTTCGTAAATTATATATATATATATATATATATATTGTAGATTGACAAATAATCAAACTAAATCACATTTAATACCTCATAATACTAAATATATATCATATTATATACAAGCAATCCATTTGCATACAATATATTCACATTAAGTTATCAAAAATATTGTAATCATATGTCGATACAAAATATCACGGCATAATAAAGTTCTACTAATATGCCCTCGCCATCCGGGTATGTACAGAAGAAATCATCATCAACTTCTGCTAAAGGGGAGTCTTGTGAAAAATCAAAAGTAGCATGGTATTCCAACATATCATCAGTTTCACCATTTGCTCCATACTTGTACATCTTATGTGGTGTGAAGCCGACAACAGAAAAATTCACACATCGTCTACCTAGCAAAAAGAACACAACTTGGAAGATTCATTGCATACTATTAAGTCTGTTAACTAGTTAAGATTCTGCAGAACTTTGATAAGTTAGAGAACTACTAAGTGCAATACAATTCTCCCAAGTTTCAATTCATACCTTCTGCATATATGATCCAATGGAGTGCGGTAATGATCAAACAGTAGCCATACCATATCCAAGCTTCCAGTGCTTCTGCAACTTGTATTTCAGAAGAGGAAAAAAGGCTGAAATGGTATAATTACGTCAGAATGAACAAATTATATTTCCCCTTTGAGAAGACAAGTAATTGGATATTCGTTGCCATTTCAACCTTGTAGTACTGAAAGTCATATTCCACCCGGAATATGTATATTTCAATTTTGAGTCAGCTTCAACTGAGATCAAAGCAAAATCTCTTTGGTAAAATCATCACTTTATTTGAAAATAATTGTAACAGTTAAAACTAGTTGCAATATATAGAACAAGCACATTCCTAATATGCACATTAAACTTATGAAAACACCTTCCTTGGTCCAGTATATTTATGCACAAACATGCACTCATGTTTCAACAAACCAAGTGACAACTTACTTTTTGAAACTCTATCATATTTTTCAACAACTTTGTATTCTCAATTCCAATGGAGTTGAGGCTTCCTGATTCTAGTTGTGTTTCATCAACCATCAAGTGTGAGCCCGCAGGTAGCTGAAGAACTCCAAGAATCAATATGCAATACAACGTGAAGTTATTTAGAAAAAAAAAGCTGAAGGTTCCAAGCTGCTTTCTTAATGCTTGTAGACATTAACTTCCCCTAGTTGCAGGGATACGATTAAGGATACATATTTGTTTGATAATCCTTTTTTGGGGCAAGAGAGGTAGTGTTTAGATATTCCAGTGTGAGAGGAATGCAATTAGTGAAAGGTATCATGTTTTTGAAAGTTTGACTAAGTCGAGTGCCAAAAACAGATGCACTTTCTCTGTTTAAACCTAATAGATTTAGTGACAGTTTCCTGACAGCAACATCGTCTACTCGAGTGTGAACCTGTCGATCAGTTTCGTACAATCAAATATGGGAGTTGAAAGGAAACATGGAATAATTTTACTTTAATGGGGAAGATTTAACAGATAGAATTCAAGTGAATATGACAAGAAACTGCCACCCAGCATAATCTCAAGAAAATAAGATGATAGTTGTAGTGGAAAACATTACCTTGGACAGAAGATGCAACAACATGAAATGAGCAGATACACCGTCATTTTCGAGAACCGCTGTAAGATGCCTGAAAAGAGCTTCCCTTATCTCTTTCACAAAATGTGGCTTTGGCAGGAAGAACGAAGATTACAAGGAAGAAAGATGAGAAGCATAACAGAAACCTCACTAGACAATATAAGTATTGAACTGAAAACTAGTCAGCCTAAAAAAGAAAAATGCAAAGCAATCCATAAATCTCTCCTGTATATACCTCCAGTATTGGGGAGCCAGGCAGAAAGTCATGCACTGCAAGCTTTCTATGTACAATACAGTGCAAGCATGGGACCCGTAACAAGAAAGAGTGGAAAATTTACTTAATAGTCTTGAAACAGGCAACACAATAAAAACAAACCAATTCATTACAACAATACATTTGTAGGGCAATTTCCAAGCTAATCATGATGTGCATCATCAGTAATGCATGTCAAGCTACAAAATTCCTAACCATAATAAGTGTGATAAAATAGGTACAGGTAACTTGAGACTGAAGTATTTGCAAAATGGTCATTTTCATCAATAATATAATCTCAAAAACTATATTTTCATTACAAAGAACTTTAATTGGCCAGTTATTTAAAGAATTTATGGGACTAAAACAAATTGTGCTGATATTAAAGCCACAAATGCTTCACAGCTGGAAGTAAATGAAACCTTATTAGGGGGCATACGGACCAGTGCATCATTGTAGAAACTATTTGATAACTCATTATTGTCATCCTTCTCAACTGTAAGCTCTGAGTCAAAAGTGAGGACCCCAATAAACTCAAAAACATCATTCATCTTCAAGTCTGACTCTGGAGAATCATATATCTTCAATAAAAAAAATGGAAAATAATCAGCCTTGGTTGAAAAGATAAGAATAAAACCACTTATCTATAGACCATTTCAATATATCTGGATGTAAAAATGCCATGAAACCATTTACCTTTACTAGGCAAGAAAGGTTATCTTTGTCACCAAATTGAAAAGTATTCATGGTGGAAGAAGAGCTTGCAGCTTTAAGATCCATAGGTTCTGGTGAAGTGGAAGGAAGTTCATCTCTCTAGCAAAAAATAAACTGATTAGGTCCATTTTCCTACTGAAGTAGGGGTCAAGCTCATGTCCATTGTTTTTTCTATCCATTACTATACCATACAAGTTTAACCTCATAAAATGAAACTTGCATGTGTTAACATTTTAGATGAGACAATAAAATGCATATAATGTAACATCATAAAAAGTTTAAGAAGCGGTTTTTTACCATCTTCTTAGTAATTGAAGAACTTTTAACCTCGTCATCGGGAACCTGAAATAAAATACAACATCTAATTTCAATTAGGTAAACTACAAATACATTAAAACCCAATAATAAGGAACCCAGTAAGTAGGCATTGTTCTTGAGGAGTTCCAAATGTGTTCAACATACATTACCCTTCACTAGAGAATAATTCAAAGATTCACCAAAGCAAGTTTATAAACAATATTCGAACTAGTTTGGGGTGAAAACAATCACAAATTACAGGCAAGATCATCACCTCATTTTTAGGAAAAAAACATTGAATAGAGACTACCCTATTTTTTTGGTGAACGCGACTAGCATATTTTTATGATTGTGTAATATGATTGGGCCATCAAGTTGAGAATGAGACACAATGAAATGAATAGACAAATGGTAAGTGGAGCAAGACCAACCAAATCCATGGGGTCCCCATCTTCACTATCAATCATACGCTGCTTCTCCCTGCTTTGGGATGACCAATTAGAATCCATATCGCTAGAAGGTTCAGTCCATGAATCTGCCCTAGAACCTAAAGAGACCAATAAATGAACTATAAGAAAGTTTATTAGAACCAAGTTTAAACAAGATAAAAATAAAACTTCAAATAACTAATTTCCTATCAACTGATCATCATTTAAACACTACAATTAACCATAAAAACCTCAAAATACAAGAAAAGAACTGACATGAATACAGTAGAGCAAGTGGCATTCCCAAATACACGTATTAGAAGGTGATTCCATCGTATACTGAGAAACATCCGTGAAGTTGTTGGTTCGCCATAAACTCCCACCCTTTATTTAGCAACAGAAAAGAGAAACATCAAACCCATTAATTCAGATTTTTAAGTGAGAATTAAATTTTAGAGCAGCAAAGAAACATACATCCCTAAGCGCCAACATAGAATTCATATCCCAACATGTCCTGGATCATGCCACTGTAACGGACAAGACTATTGTGTTAAGCCCATCTCAACGTCTTGGGATTAAGAATGGGAACCTTTGATAGACCCGATTCCTGAAACATGAAGTGGCGGAAGAGTTCAAGGGCACCCCAATTCTTGTGGTGAATGGCGAAACTAGTGGACTGATGCAAAGAGAAAAAGGGAAAACGAGAAAAAGGGGAAGCATGCGTGCGTGAACTGATTATCGAGGAGGTCACGACAAGAAGCGGAAAGGATGAAAATAATGGGGGAAATTAAAAGACGACTTTTACAGATGATACACAATTAAAAGTGAACTCCGTGTTTTTGCTAAATTTTTTGGATTATGACTATTAAATATGACACGCATTATTGTAAGTCATAAATCATTCACATCTTAAAAAACATGACATTTTTTATGACACACATTTTTTGCAAGTCATAAATTAGCGTGTGTCATCGTTCGTGTGTCATTAAAGGTATATTTTCTTGTAGTGTGTGAAGCTACTTGAAGGCTTTAGAGGTTTTAAGTTTTAGGAAGCTTCTTTAAATAATTTTCATTGTGTTTACATATTCTAAATTTATATCTTAATTTTCTTCCCCCCAAGCTTTAATTTGATGTATAAAGTCAGTATATGATTGTTTGATTGGTAAAAATGGTGGGAGAGCTTTCAAATGCAAGAGGGAAAAAGATAGTAGTTGGTGAAAATTAAGTAAGAAGATTTTTTTTTGTGAATTTTAATATGATAGTACATTTTATTGGGGTATTATCAATATTGTTTATACAATATTGAAACTTCCTTAAACAATTCGAAACTGAATAGTTCAAAGGATTTTAGTATACATTTTAGTATCGATACCATCAACATTTTAATTTTAGGGGTCTATTTGACTAAAAATCTTTATAGGTCAATTTGACTAAACATGTTAGATTCATAAATTATTTGACCTAAAAAAATTTAAGGGGCAATTTAACTCAAGTTACAAAGTTTATGTAAATAAATCGAATTTGAACGAATAAAGTTATCTTTGAATTTTTTAAGGTGTTCATGTTAGTTTAAATTTTTGGTATCGTATTCTAGTTCATTTATTTATTTTTTAAGGTGTTCGTGTTTGTTCATATAACATTCGTGAACATGTTCGTGAATATGTTCGTATCGTGAACATATTTTTTTGATTTTTGTTTAATGTTAAACAACCAACACTCTCTTTTTATCCTTTTATTTGCAAGCCAAAGAAAAATGATGAAATTATGCCACTAGTCCTTAAGTTTCTTAGGCTTTATAATTTGAACTCCAAACTTCACCTTATATTAAATTTAGTCTATAGCTTCACCAATAATTAAAGGCTTAATACCAAAATAAGTGCCCAAACTATACCATTTTTCCCAAATAGGTGCCTAAACTATTTTTTGACTCATCTAGGTGCCTAATGTTACAAACGTTACCCATTTAGGTGTTCGGGTCGTCAACGGTGTTAATTTACACTGTTATGTGACACGTGTCACAATCTGATATTTTGAAACTTATTTTTTAAAAAATATTAAAAATATTATTATATTTATAAAAAAAAACTCTAATTTCTCTTATATTATAAAATAATCCCCAAATCCCTAAATTCTAACCTTAACCACCCGTCGTCGCCCTTTCTGGCCATAACAACCGATGTCAACGTGGCCCCTACCATCCTCCTAGTTATATGCCATTGTATTTTTCGCCGATTGGCCATTGGAATCGCGTGGGATCGTGACTGTCAACCTAGGGTTCGCAGAGTATATAATGTTGATTCGTAGTCGATCGAATGTTGATCAGTCACGATTTCATAGGGATTTTTATATTCAGGGGAGGGGAGGGGAGGTCGGGTGGAGCTTCGTCGAGGGCAATAGGCAACGACTGACGTAGGTTTAGGGGTTGAAATGAAAGTTTTCAAAGTTTTGGGTTTATTTTAAAATTGTGTTTCCCTTTTAAAAAAATATAATTATATTTTTTAAATTTTAAGTTTACCATAGTGTGACACGTGTCATTTAACGATGAAATTAACACCATTTACGGCCCGAGCACCTAATGAGTAACGTTTATAACGTTAGGCACATGGATGAGTCAAAAAATAGTTTAGGCACCTATTTAAGAAAATCGGTATAGTTTGTGCACTTATTTTGGTATTAAACCATATTTAAAATGTACACAAATAAAAGGAAAATGACAACCGAGTAAATGAGCTGAATAACGAGTTTTTTCGTGGACATAAACGAACCGAACACACTTTTGTTCGTATTCGTTCTTTTATTAAATGAACATAAATATTTTATTCATACTCGTTTATTTAACTTAATAAACGAACTTTATACGAATGGTTTTTAAACAATTCATCGACTATTCATTTACACCTTTATATACCATTTTTATATTTTAAACCTTTAAAAATTAAATGATCAAAGTAATATTATTTGTTTTATCTGGAACAATCTAAAAAGGTTAATTTATTCATGAATATAGTTTTTAACTGGACGTGAATGCATCTGCAACGTGTCTTTCATCTTATTTTTACAACACAAAATAAACCAATTCTAGTAGTTCGTCAAACCATATTAAGAAAATCACACATTAATGTCGTCAACAAGAGTGAAATAAAACACTAGTATCTATTACATCGGATGCCCATCTTCATCTGTGATATTCTCCAAGAGTTTAGTAATGAAAACGGAAGAGTGGCACCACCATGAACTTCATGCCGCCAGCCTTACAATGGATGCCGTTATGTTCACCGCAAGCAAAGTAAAAGGGACTCCACTTGTCGAGCACTAACTCGAAGCCGTCGCCGCCGCCTTGGGTTGCGTTCGCGATCATCTTTGCTCTCTTCAAGTTGCAATTCAAGTAGCTCCATCGGTCGGAGAATAAGTAAACGCTGTGAGGGAACGTGTTGTTGCTCGGTGGATCGTACTTGAACACTGCAAAAAACCAATTTCAAAACATCATTTCATTAATTTCAACAAATATAAATAACTGAGCTTCCCATTTTTAACTGACCTAGAGTGTCATTGAAGTAGAAGGGTGCATTTTGGAATGCCCAGTGGGAGTAGTTGAAGCCGAAGTGCCAGTTCTGTGGTCCACCAACGATGATCTTTTGGGGTCCTTGAGTTTCATTCAAGGGATGCTTGTTGGTGGAGTTCCATCCCCAGCCCCAGCCCCAGCCGGTATAGTTTGATTTAGGTAAGCCCCAGTCCTTATTGGCGTGGCTCACTTCCAACATGGAAGCAGCTGCCACGAGTAGCATGAGTCGACATGCAAATGTGAAACCCATTTTCACAGTCAAATTTTGAAGATTGTTGGTGAAGTTGATGGTTTTTGGCATTGGCTGGTTATGGGGCTTATATAGTGGGTGAAGAAGGTAGAAAAATGGTGGGAATGTGCCAAATTGAGCCTTTTTTTTCGTTTTTGGTAGACGAGGAAATTGGAAAGAAGGATGATGCAACGAATGTTTTCATTTCACAACTTCACGTTTTGTCCGAGTTGTTGACGATTTTTCAATTGGTCATCTCCAACTCCACATTAATATACAATTTATTATTTCTATATGATTGGGCTTTTGCCACTAGAGGTTAATATTACTAAATAAGCCCTTCTCTACTTTTGTTATATTCAAAATAAACTCTTAAACTTAACCTACTTTCTAATCCATCCGATTTTTATTGTTGATTTTTTTAATAGCATAGAGTGATTATAACGTGGTATCTATTAAAAATATTTCATAATCATTAACAACGCATATATACCCTATAGATAAAACTGTTTAAACCCGAATTTATAATGATAATCATATTCTTTTTACCACATATTATTCAATGAGTTCAAACTAATAAACATTTAAACACGTTTTAAATTTATACCTTTATAATTATATACTATAAATCATATGAACCGATCTAATAGCCAATGTACTCCCTTTATTAAGGACTCTTTCATATTGTCCTGCTGGCGTGAGATTGACGTATAGTTGCACCCTTGACAATTCGCAATCTGTTTCACGTCAACAGACAAACTTGTGGTGGGGAAGAAAACACAGTTCAAGAACCTAAAAAACATAACATTACTCTTTTATTATTTCATACTAACAAATTGTGTTCATCCATTCTTGGTGGGTTCATCAAGACATCTTCAAACATTCTCCACCAACCCATTTAACCGACGCCAACTCGTTTTTTCGGCTCACCGGCCGTGAGATTCATATAATCTCTCACTATACTTTTGAACTATAAGGACTGATGGAACTAAGAAGAAAATGAAAGGAACGTGTAATGGTTCACGGATGACGAGTTGGGTAAAACATGAATGTGTCAACTAATAAGGCAAATTAACACCAAGGTTTTCATCTCTATATAAACATGTCCACTCGTCAATGAAACCCCAGAAAACATTCAAGCTCAAAAATCTTTTTTTTTTCATCAGTTTCAAAACATGGGTTTTACTTTTACAGGTTCTGCAAGAGTCGTGCTAGGGATAATGGTAGGTAGCTTGTGGGGAATGAGCATGGCTAACAAGGACTGGGGTGGGTTCAACTACACTGGCTGGGGCTGGGCCGCTGGGGTCCTTATCATACCCCTAACCAAACCGAAGGACCCAACACCGTCAACGTTGGTGGCTCAGACAATTGGCACTTCGGCTTCAACTACACTGAATGGGCATTCCAAAACGGACCGTTCTACTTCAATGATACTCTAGGTGAGTTCATTAAACATGGATTTCTTTACATCTCTTCCAAAAGGAGTGCTATGAATTTAGCTTCATTTACTTGTTGCTGAAACGTGCTCTGCAGTTTTCAAATATGACCCACCAAGCAACACCACGTTTCCTCACAGCGTTTATTTGCTACCAAACCTATGGAGTTTCCTAACTTGTGATCTGAGAAGAGCGAAGATGATTGCAAATTCGACGCAAGGCGGCGGTGACGGCTTCCTTTTTAAGCTGAATAAGTGGCGGCCTTATTACTTTGCCTGCGGTGAACGTAATGGTTTCCATTGCAAGGTTGGACGTATGAAGTTTATGGTTGTGCCATTCTTCCGATGGCGCCATTGATGCATGCAGATTGAGACTAGCGATTATAACAGTCGTTGTTGCTTTATACAAGGGTTTTAGTGAATAAGATTGTTATAGGAAAGTTTTGCTTTATACAGGTTGGGTTGTGTTCTTCCAAAGAATGATTTTCTTTTGATTTTGCGTTGTGTAATGTGAATTGGTGATAAGTTTCACTATTTAAAACTAAAAATAACAAAAATTAATATTGGTATATTTTATAATTTAATTTTAAAAATATTTGTTTGTTATTAAATAATTATTTAGATGAATTGTTATTAAGATAATCATTGCATGCAGGTCAACTCTTAGGATGAGTTCATCTAACAATGAAAATTTATATGTATAAGTGAGTCTTGTATCATCCTACTAGTGAAATGATAAATATATTGTAAACAAATTCAGCAAAGAAAGAATGATCAAAACGAAGAGTATTATTGGTAATTCTGGTTATTAATGCACTAATTGTACTATTATTATTCTTGGGTAAAGCATGTCTTTATGTACTTCCAGTTATATATACATTAAAAAAATGGTACATTCTGTGAAATGTGCTATAATTCACCAATGTCATTAATAGATAAATCATTCATTTCATAATATATCATTATTACAATTATGTCTTAAAAAATATCAATCTCATAAGTATTACATATTTGCTAATAGAATAATATTTATTTCTTAATAATTGACATCAGAATGAGTTTTAACAATTTTATTTTTACGGTGAATGTGCTAATAATTAAATAAGATGAACACCTAAAATTTTAAAAACGAAAATATTATTAAACATATCTTTGGGAAAAAAGGATAATGCTTCCCACATACCATACCATGCCCCCGCATCCAAGCTATTGTTGATTTGTTTCCTTGGTTTGCTGCAGAGTTGCGTCATTACAACATCACATAAACGTATTACCAGCTGTGTCCCTGTCGGCGTGAGATTAATAACCTTTGACTTTTCTCAATATGTTTCAGGTAAAGTGGCAAACTTGTAGTGGAGAAGAGCGAGCACATTTAACCAAAAATTTCCACCAACCCATTAGCCGTGGTCTTTTGGGCTGACCGACCATGAAAGACCTGTGATCGTATTTTCCATTTTCAGCCTACCCATACAGGAACAAGTCAACTAATATGGCAAATTTGCACCATGTCCAATCCCCTGAAAACATTCAAGCTTTCAATCTGTTTTTCATGAGTTTCAAATGTTAAAATTAAAATCATAATAAATATAAAAAACAAATCAGGATCTAATCACACCAAATAATCAAGAACAAGAAATATTAAATTAACAGAAGCTTACCTGAATTAATTGATAGGTTGAAATCTTTGGATCTTTATTTGGTTGTGATCTTCCAAGAAAATAGACTTCCCTTAAATATAAACTCTCTGACGGGGATAAGAGTAAATACGAGAGTATCTATTTCTTTGGGACCATAACCCCTGTATATAGTTGATTTAAGAATCAGTTATTGTTTGTATTTATAACTCTGCCCCTCATCGGATTATAAATACAACGTTAATAGTATATAAACTTTTATTTCTATGACTTTTCTAATACCTTATAACTTTATAATATAATTGGTCACCTAATTTATGTCATATTTTATGATAGCAATATACATTATAAATATGTTCCCACAATTATCGATTTTAATCCAACAATCTCCCACTTGGGAAACATATGATTCCTGATAAATGTATAACCTTATGAGCTCAAAACTTGTTATCATACAATAGGTTTTCTACAACAATCTCGTCCATCAACTACATCCATATACGATCAAAGAGGCCTTTGCCATATCAATCATGATTAGACCCATCAATGGTCACGTATATAGACATAATTAAATGACATAGATTAATCATGGAGCGTATCATGGAAATTACATGCAATGGGAACCACACTTGTCTATTTCAATCTGATCCTCTTTAAAAATTAGTGAGATCAAATTTTACCAAAACCAGAGTATGTATAAACCAAAACAAACTTTATTTTTGCAGAAAACAACCTTAAAATAAATATCATTAAATTGAAGTAACTGAAATTGTGTTTAAAACAAACGAGCATTTTTAAAGTTACAAACTCCGACTAAAATTGAATAATCTTAAGTGATATTACACTCACATGAGTAATGTGCTCATGAAAGACCTTGAGTGACAATTCCTTAGTAAACGCACAATTATGAGTTTGTACAAATATGCTCTATAAACATATAACCACTCTGGATTTTATTTAACAACCAAAAACATACTTAGACTTTAAGGTGTTTATGTTATATATATGAAATAAATGATTGAAACTTAGTTTCCATAAAATAACTCAAGTGGTCTTTCTTATCAATTCATAATTAGCAGTTCATGTGATAATATTTTGCATCCATATTTCAATAAATCGGAGTCCATAAACTTGATGATCTCTTACTTATTAGACTTTTGATACGTGAGCATGTAACATTTTTGTTCTTCAATGTATTGTATGAATCAATTTGACTGCTATCCAACGATCCATACTCAAATTGCTTAAATATCTGCTTAATATTCTAAAATCATACGCTATGTCTGAATGCATATAAACTTGAGTATACATTAAACTCCTCATTTATTTTTGAAGCATAAGGAACTTTTAATATTCTCTTAGTTTCAAAATCATTCTTAGAGCATTGATCAAGACTAAACTTATTTCCTTTAGCAATAAAGGGAATTATTTAATTTACTCTCACTAAATTATACAGTTGTCAACCAAATTCATCTCAAAACCAAACGAGAAAATCACGTGGTGAAAATTGTTATACAATTAACGGGAGTCATACTTAAACTGATAAATGGATTTCCCTAATTTGCATACCATTAGTTTTGTATCATCATACACAATTTTCTAATTGCACCTTATAAAACATCTCATCAATGTTATCATTTTGAAATCCAACTTATGTAACTCAAGATTCAATATGAGAAGCAAGTATCATGATTATCCTGAAAGAGTCTTTCAATGAAACCAAAGAGAATGTCTATACAAAATCAATGCCTTTTTTATAAGTATATCCTTTAGATACAAGATATGCCTTATACATGTCAACATCACCATTCGCATCCATCTTAGTTTTAAATATCCATTTGCAACCAATCAACTTTGCACCTTCAGGAGATAGACAAGTTCTCAAACTTAATTATTTTTGTAAAGAAATTGTACTCTTCTTACATGACATTAATCCATTTTTGGGAGTCATAACTTTTATGACATGATGAAAGTTGATTAGATCATCCTCCATCATTCCACTATCATCCTTATTTCTTGGGGAAATGCAATATGATAATCTAAATAACATTTCTCTCATCTCATGGATCTTCTTAATGACACTTGTTTTTTGAGGTTGTTGAGTTTGTTCTTCCATAATAATTTCTCATCTTAAGTGGATAGTTGTTAAATATTATCTTGTTGAGGTTCTATATTCACTTTTTGATTAACGACATGTATGAACACATGGATATCATCAAAAGTTATAATAGAAATTGTTTTATAATTCAATTCCCCTCAAAAGCAATTCCTTAAACCTTATTTCTCCCTCCAAACTCAACAACCCTAAAAATAATGTTATAGATTTCATCTTAAAAATATTCCTAATTATGAGATCATAAAACTTATAACCCCTGGATCGCTCAGAATAACCAAAGTAATTGCTTAATGTTTTAGAATTAAAATTCTCCTTATATGTCTTAGCTTATTACAAAAGAGAACAACCATTTATAACATGTTGTTGTCTCTTTTGAGTTGGACCCTTAACAACTACATTCTGGTTTTATTTTTACCCTTATCTTTGTATACACTTTTCAAGTAAGTACTTTCAAACTTATTATGCTTCAACCTTTCTTCCTATTGCAAATAATGAAAAATGAGCTCATTTAGAGTTCATTTCTCCCTTTGATTTGATTAAACTCTATAGGAAGCGATGATGAAATCACAAGAACAAGTAATTCTTCAGGAAAAAAATTTGAACTTAAGTACCTTAAATTTTTTAGGCAATATGAAACATATCCATAATGTACTCCCTCATGTTTCTTTGACCCTTATACTTTATCGACATCAAAGAAATCAAAAGTGATATCATTTAAACATTTTCGTTTTTGAAAAAAAATATTTCTCAAATTCGTCAAGGAAACCATTACTCTTAGTAATCTTTTTATATTATTTGCCCTAAAGGCTTTTACATATTTTGCTTCATGACCACTAGACTTATGCAATTCGAACAAATTTCACCTCTCAAAATCTCTTATACCAATTAAGAATGTTATCCCCTATGAGAGGTAGAAATTGTTCTTTCTTTAGTGGAAAGTCTATGTTCATACAACCAAAACCTTATGTAAGTGCATTTTCTCATTCTATGAGATATGTTTTCTTAAACATGAGTAGAAAATGTATAATAGCAGATATTATGATAGTAATAAATAAATAATTAGCTAAATACAGAACAAAATATAAATAAAATTGAAGCTCACATCTTAAGTAAGCAAATATATTCAAAATTATAGCTAATTCCCATCTCAAGATACCAAACACTACACCAATATCAAGTCTTTGGGCAATAATATTAACAGTAAATAGAACTCTTGGTGTAGAAATCAAACATTAAAACTAAGCTATGTCGAACAATATACTAATATTTGGACTAATGTAATGCTCACATAAAGTACCTTACAATTGTCACATATTATTACCACTGGTGTTGCTTGAAATATGACCAAATATTAACTTTCCTTTGGGTTCATTAATAAACGCATGAATCACAAGAAACATATAATAATCTTGATATTTTAAATAAATTAGTCTACATAAAAAATATCACTTTGGTGACATTATATTTTAACTAATATATCAAAATATCATACATAGCCATAATATGAATTAGTTTGCTTCAATCTATATATATATTATGTTAGGATTTATGAAGCTCGGTCGATCAATCGAAATATGCCAAGAGGGGGTGAATTGGCCTTTTGAAATTTAGGGAGTAAGGAGTATAAAGATAGGAAAATTGCACAATCATTTATAGTGGTTCAACTTCCCCAAAGAAGTCTACATCCACTACCTAAGCTCCTCACTTAGGATTTTCCAACAAATCAACTAATTTGTTCTTTCTTTTTCAAGGATCAAGAGTAACCTTTATAACTCCCTAGTTTTTCACTTGGCTAAACTATAACCAATTACAAATGATAAGAAATGTGTAAACAAGAAGACCTCTCTAGGTTAGTGTTTACAAAGATTTAGCTCACAAAAACAAAACCTAAGGATATACAATTAAGCTCAAAACACAAATATTTACAAGAGAAAGAAAAATAAGGATTAAAAACTTTTCTCTTGTGTATGAATGCTTTGATAGGTGTTGGTAACCTTCTTCAAGTGTCCTCAACTTGTTTTTATATGTTGGAAAGAGTTTCTAGTCGTTGGGGATGATTTGGAGATGTTGGGAGCTACAAAATCTGCAATTTTGCGCAGGGTTTCGAAACCTTCATTTAAAATTTTGACCGTTTAAACAAGGGGTTTCGAAACCTTTAGGGAGTTTTCAAAACCTGTAAGCCAGATTAACATTTTGCCTTAAAGGTTTCGAAACCTCTTGAAGGAGTTTAGAAATCAGGCCCAAAATTGCATGTTTCACCTTTAAAAACTTAAAAACTTTAAATTATTTTTGCAATGTTGAACAAATTCAATTTGGTCCATAACCATTGTTGCCCTTATTTGTTATATCAAAATATTAGTTCTATAATCTCCACCTTTTTGATACAACAAAACCTTTGAAAAATGGTTTTTGACAAAAGCTCCCCCGTTGAAAAACATTTGATGAAAAAGAGAAATAATTTTGTAAAATATTTAAGCTCCCATTTTTCATTCTTTAAATAGAATTTTTCAAACCTATACTTCTCTCCCTTTTTGTTATATCAAAAATAATTCAAACTTTAAGGTACAAAATAACAATGGAGAGTAAGTATTAATTTTAACATTATAATTATTTGAAAAATTAGAGCTCCCCTCAACAAATGCATTCCAAATAAAAATTGACTTTAAGAAATTGACACTTAAAAGAAATTAAATTTCAACAAAGATGAACAAACATGTTAGTAACACATGAAATTCAATATATCCAAGTCTATACTACTTTATGCACAATTAACATGAGACATTGAGGTTCATATGCATAAAGCATTTCAAAAATGTTATGCACTTTAAAAATTGATATCAATTTTTAGAGAGATATTATTTCCAATAAAACCAATGCATAACCATTTAAATTAAGATAAAAAATTAAGATTTGTAAAAACAAAGCATTAAAACCAATTTTAACCAAAATTCATTATGATGAACAAACATTCATGAAAAATCATTAAAACTTTAGAAAATGTTTATCACAATACTTTTTAACATACATGAGATAGAAAACATAAAATCATTTAAATCAAAACTCATGCATGCTTAAACCAAATGAGCAACCAATTATGCAAGATAATCAAAATAAGCTTCGAGGTTTCACATTCCATATCAAGTGTGGCTAGAGCATTTGAATATCTTCACTTTTATCATCATTGCTCCCACACACCTACAAGAGACATTTAATTGGATTTTGGTATCCAAATTGCTTTGGATCCTTAAACGTTAGCTTCAATGCCCTTTGTTCCCTTAGGAACCCATATTTTTCTAATTTTAAAATGCTTTCCTTTCTTTAAAGGACAAGTATGTTCCAAATGACCATGAAAATGGCAATGCGAGCATATTTTTCATTTTTAAACATAATGAGTTGTTTTTAGAAATTAATTCTTTTTCTTTTGTTAAGCTTTCAAGCTTAACTTTCAAATCAAAATTTTCTTTTTCTAAATCATTGATTTTGATTATGAAATTAATTTCTTATATTTGGAATTCATGGTCTCAAATTCTAAATACAACTCATCATAGGCATCTTGTAACTCTTTAAATGGATAAGAATTTAAATCAAAAGAGTTATAAGTTAGCATTGAATCTTCTTTGATAAACATGAGGTATAGATTGGCTACTTCATCATCATCGAAGTTTTCTTCACTACTCCAAGTCACCACAAATGTCTTATTTTTACTTGATCATTTCCTCTTTAGAAGAGGACATTCATACTTGGCATGTCCCGTCCTTTGGTACTCAAAGCATATCGGGGGACCTTTTTTCCTACTCAATTCTTTCTTCTTGTCTTCTTTGGATATCACAAATCATTTGAATTTCTTGAAGAACTGGGTCATTTCATATTCACTTGAGGTTTTTTCATCTTGAGTAGAGGATTTCAAGGTAACAACTTTTTTTTCTTTTCTTATTTTCAATTCTTCTTGTTCTTCCTTCTTTTCCATCATCTCATGAGTGAGAATGGAGCCAATAAGTTTATCAAATGATAGATTTTTTAAGTTCTTCGCTTCAATGATCATCGTCTTCTTATATTGCCAAGATTTTGTAAGAGAATATATCATCTTTCTAATAAGCTTCTCATTAGGGATGATCTCTTAATAGCCCTTGAGACCGTTAACAATGAAAGAAAATATATATGTCATAGTTTTGATGTCTTCATTTGGTTTCATATTGAAATTTTCATAGCTATGATTGAGAATACCGATTTTCGTTTCCCTCACTTCATCGGTTCCTTCATGAGTGACTTGGAGCTTGTCCCAAATCTCTTTTGCATTTGAATAGGAGGAGACTCTACCATATTCATCCAGGCCTAATACACAAAACAAAATATGCATTGACTTAGCCTTGAGTTGGAACTCTTTCTTCTCTCTTTCACTCCATTCCGTCATAGCTATAGTTGGAGTAGAGTGACCCGTCAAGATAGATCCCAAGCATCTAGATCGGTAGCTTGAATGAAAAGCATCATCATATTCTTCTAATAAACATAATTTGCTCTATTGAAATATGGTGGCTTGTTAACTGGTTGAGAATCTTCGATGTAGTAAGCATCGGAGGAAAAACCATATTCTCTGTTACTTTAGGAAATTCATTTAGAACTTCATGGATCTTCACAAGGTTGTTAGACCTTCGATTTGTGACCCGCTCTGATACCAATTGTTAGGATTTATGAATCTCGATCGATCAACTGAAATATACAAGAGGGGGTGAATTAGCTTTTTGAAATTTTGGGAGTAAAGAGTATAAAGATAGGAAAATTTGTACAATGATTTATAGTGGTTCGGCTTCCTCTGAGAAGTCTACATCCAATACCTAAGCTCATCACTTAATATTTTCCAACAAATCCACTAATTTGTTCTTTCTTTTTCAAGGATCAAGAATAACCTTTATAAGTCTCTAGTTTTTCACTTGGCTAAACTAGAACCAAAACCCCTTTACAAAGAATAAGAAATATGTAAATAAGAAAATCTCTCTAGGTTGGTGTTTACAAAGATTTAGCTCACAAAAACAATCCTAATGATATACAATTAAGCTCAAAACACAAATATTTACAAGAGAAAGAAAATAAGGATTGAAAAACTTTTCTGTTGTGTATGAATGCTTGGATAGGTGTTGGTAACCTTCTTCAAGTGTCCTCAACTTATTTTTATATGTTGGAATGAGTTACTAGTTGTTTCTAGCTGTTGTGGATGATTTGGAGCTGTTGGGAGCTAAAAAATCTACAATTATGTATAGGGGTTTTGAAACCTTCATTTAAAAATTTTGACCATTTGAACAGGCGGTTTCGAAACCTTTGAGGTGGGTTTTGAAACATGTAGGCCAGATTTACATTCTACCTTAAGGGTTTCAAAACCACTTGAAGGGGTTTCGAAACCAGGCCCAAAATTGCATGATTCACCTTTTAAAAACTTTGAATTATTTTTGCAATGTTTGAACAAATTCAATTTGGTCCAAAAATTTTTTCCCTTGTTTGTTATATCAAAATATTATTTCTACAATCTCCCCCTTTTTGATACAAAAAACATTTGAAAAATGGTTTTTGACAAAAACTCCCTTTTGAAAAACATTTGATATAAAAAAAATAAATAATTTTGTAAAATATTTAACCTCCCCTTTTTCATTCTTTAAATAGAATTTTTCAAATCTATACTTCTCCCCCTTTTTGTTATATAAAAAATAATTCAAACTTTAATGTAGAAAATATCAATGGAGAGTAAGTATTAATTTTAAAATTAAAATCATTTGAAAAATCAGAGCTCCCTCTCAATAAATGCATCCCAAATAAAAATTTGACTTTAAGAAATTAATACTTAAAAGACATTGAATTTCAACAAAGATGAACAAATATGTTAGTTACACATGAAATTCAATATATCCAATTCTATATTACTTTATGCACAATTAACATGAGACATTAAGGTTCATATGCATAAAGCATTTCAAAAATGTTATGTACTTTAAAAATTGATATCAATTGTTAGAGATATATCATTTGCAATAAAATCAATACATAAACATTTAAATTAAGATCAAAAATTAAGATTTGTAAAAACAAAGCATTAAAACCAATTTTGACCAAAATTCATTATGATGAACAAATATTCACAAAAAATCATTAAAACTTTAGAAAATGTTCATCACAATTCTTTTTAACATACATGAGATAGAAAACATAAAATCATTTAAAACCAAAACTTATGCATGCTTAAACCAAATGAGCAACCAATTATGCAAGATAATCCAAATAAGCTTAGAGGTTACACATTCCATATCAAGATAATCTCTCACACACCTACAAGAGACATTTAATTGGATTTTGGTATCCAAATTGCTTTGGATCCTTGAACGTTAGTTTCAATGCCCCTTGTTACCTAAGGAACCTATACTTGTCTAATTTTAAAATGTTTCCTTTTTAAAGGACAAATATATTCCAAATGACCATGAAAATGTGAACATTTTTCTATTTTTAAACATAATGAGTTGTTTTTATAAATTAATTCTTTTTCTTTCAAATAAAAAATTTTATTTTTCTAAATCACTGATTTTGATTTTTGAAAGCTCTAAATCATTTTTTAAAGTCTCATTTTGTTTTTTCAAAATCAAGTTTTACTTTCAAAATCAAATCATTTTCAACTTTAAATTTTGAAATTAATTTCTTATATTTGGAATTCATGGTCTCAAATTCCAAATACATCTCATCATAAGCATCTTGTAACTCTTTAAATGGATAAGAATTTAAATCACAAGAGTTATAAGTTACCATTGAATCTTCTTCGATGGCCATAAGACATAGATTGGCTACTTCATCATCATCGAAGTTTTCTTCATCACTCCAAGCCACCACAAATGCCTTCTTTTTGCTTGATCCCTTCCTCTTTAGGAGAGGACATTCATACTTGACATGTCCCATCCTTTGGCACTCAAAGCATATCGGGGGACCTTTTTTCTTGCTCGATTCATGCTTCTTGTCTTCTTTGGATGTCATGAATCGTTTAAAATTCTTGAAAAACTTGTCCATTTCTTCTTCACTTGAGGTTTTTTCATCTTGAGTAGAGGATTTCAAGGCAACACCTTTTTCTTTATTTTCGTATTTCTTCTTTTCTTCTTGTTCTTCCTCCTTTTCCATCATCTCAGAGTAAGAAGGGAGCCAATAAGTTCATCAAGCGATAGAGTTTTTTAAGTTGTGTACTTCAATAATTGTCGTCTTCTTCGATTGCCAAGATTTTGGAAGAGAATATATCATCTTCCTAAGAAGCTTCTCGTTAGGGATGATCTCTTAATATCCATTGAGACCGTTGACAACCACGAAAAATCTATCCATAGCTTTGATGTCTTCATCCGGTTTTATCTTGAAATTTTTATATTTGTGATTGAGAAGATCGGTTTTCGTTTCCCTCACTTCATCAGTTCCTTCATGAGTGACTTGGAGCTTGCCCCAAATCTCCTTGGCATTTGAATAAAAGAAGACTCTTCCATATTCATTTGGGCATAATGGATAAAACAAAATGTGCATAGCCTTAGCATTGAGTTGGAACTCTTTTTTCTCTCTTTCACTCAATTCCGCCATGACTCTAGTTAGAGTAGAGTGACCAATCAAGATAGAGCTCTAAGCATCTAGATCGGTAGCTTGAATGAAGAGCATCATCATATTCTCCCGATAAGCATTATTTGTTCCGTTCAAATAGCGTGGTTTCTTAGCCGATTGAGAATCTTCAATGTTGTAAGCACCGAAGGAAAAAGTCATCTTCTCGGTTGCTTTAGGAAATTGATGTAGAGCTTCAAGGATCTTCATAAGGTTGTTAGACCTTTAATTTGTGACCTGCTCTGATATCAATAATTAGGATTTATGAAGCTCTATCGATCAACCGAAATATGCCAAGAGGGGGTGAATTGGCTTTTTGAAATTTAGGGAGTAAAGAGTATAAAGATAGGAAAATTTGTATAATGATTTATAATGGTTCAACTTCCTCAAAGAAGTCTACATCCAGTACCTAAGCTCCTCACTTAGGATTTTCTAACAAATCCACTAATTTGTTCTTTCTTTTTCAAGGATAAGAAATGTGTCCTCCCTAGGTTTTCACTTGGCTAAACTAGAACCAAAACCCCTTTACAAAGGATAAGAACTGTGTAAACAAGAAGACCTCTCTAGGTTGGTGTTTACAAAGATTTAGCTTACAAAAACAAATCCTAAGGATATACAATTAAGCTCAAAACACAATTATTTATAATAGAAAGAAAATAAGGATTGAAAAACTTTTCTGTTGTGTATGAATGCTTCAATAGGTGTTGTAACCTTCTTCAAGTGTCCTCAACTTCTTTTTATATGTTGGAAGCCGTTTCTAGCCAACATATTCAAGATGAATTTAACGGAAACACCAAATTAAAATATATAAGACCCTTATTTTAAAAAAAAAATCGATTCTCAATTATTCAACACTATTTGGCGATGATGACACTTGCTAGAATTAAAATCATAATAAATATTAAAAACAAATTATGATCTAATCACTCCAAATCATCAAGAACAATAAATACTAGATTAGCGGAAGCGTACTTGAATTAATTGATAGGTTGAAATCATTGATCTTTCTTTGGTTGTGATCTTCCAAGAAGATAGAGTTCCCTCAAGTATAAACTCTCTGACGGAATAAGAGTAAATACAAGATTATATATTTCTTGGAGATCATAACCCCTTTATATGATTTAAGAATTAGTTTTTGTTTGTACCTATAACTCTGCCTCTCATCGAATTATAAATACAACTTTAATAATACCTACACTTTTATTTTTATGACACTTCTAATATGACTTTATAATATAATTGGTCACTTAATTTATATCATATTTGATGATAATAATATACATTATAAATATGTGACCATAATTATAAATTATAATCCAACATAAAACTTTTCTTGAAGAAGAATAAGGACTGATAAAGGGTAATCGATGAAATCTGACAAGAAACTGATTAAAAACACTGCAATGAATGCAAGAGAGCGATTACAGTTTGGTAGTGATGAAGAAGGCATTGATTTGATGCATAAATTAGGAGTGGCAACCCAAATAAGGAGACTATATATTATGCGTCACACGTATGCTCCATCATACATGTCCTCTAAAGTAAAGAAATATTTAACAATGGTTATCATCGTCGGTACATCTAATTATACTTGAGCAGACTTAGTCAGTCTTCAATGGTGTTTGTTTCTTTCAAAAAGGGTTCAAGGGCTCAGCCTTCCCCCATTTATTAGTAGACACCGTGTAGGCCTCAATGGCCGAACCATAGTTAAGGGTGAACACTGAAATTTAATTTTTTTTATTAGTTAGAATTTATTTTACTGATAATATTCACTATAAAATCCTATTTATGTTTATATCATTAAAAAAATTATATTGTTAATATATGTATATTCATCTAAAAAATATTTATGAATTCGCTAAACCTTGAAACCATGCATTTTTAAATCATTTCCTCACATTTGATACGTAATTTGTCTTCTTAATTTTTTTGGTTACACATCTTAATTTCATATTGAATATACATAGTTTCATCCCAATTTATATTCTTTTAACTACTTTGATCCTTTTAATTGGAGATGTAATTTTGTTATAATAGACTCATTTGTTAATATTTTCTTAGTAGAATTGGTAATGATATGGACTAATCTAGTAAAAATTTATTTGTAATCTGAATAAAAAAAATCAAAGGATTAAAATAAAAAATAATTAAGATTTAAAACTAATGCTAAAAGATATTAGTAAATATAATGATCGTACAATTAAATAAACATCAAGATTTTATGTATGATTTTTCTTTTTTGAAAAAAATAATAGGCGAAAGAGAATAATTTATAATATCAAAAATAGAATAATATAATAGGAATCTCCATGAACAATTTGACCTCTAACCCTAATCTCCAATATATATTTCTCGAGACAGTTACTAAATCACAAATGAAACTTGCATAGCAAAAAAATCTACTCAAACTATATTTTATACTCTCAATAAACAAAAATAGAATTGATTTTTTATTTTCAATCAAACTAGAGTTTTTATTTTTCTCGATTTATTTGAATTAGATAAAATTCCAGTCAAACTCTAACCCTTAATATATCAAACTAACCATTTGAATTACATAAAACATGATATAGCTTAAGATGTCAATTACTTATTGAATATTTGCATTCTCGTTTACATCAAAATGGGAAAGAAGAAGAAGAAGAAGAAGAAAATGCAAAATAAATGGAGAGAAAAGAAGTGGTGCAAGGAGATAGCTTTGAACAAAGGCATTAAGGAATAGATTCACTCATGGTTTCCCTTTAAATGGTCAGAATAAAAAATGGGGTCCCTATTTGGCTATTTCCCTAACAAAAGTGGGAACCCCACTTGCAACTTTTTTTTTCTTTTTAATTAAAAAGGATGACAGTGGAGATTTTGATAAAAAGTTTATTCTCACTTTGGTATCGGATTCGTATAAAATAAAACTATTTAGTCTTTAATGGGAAATTATCCCATTCTAAATTGAGGATTTAGCAACAAAAATGAAAAATACTGTTCCTAGAAACTTGTTGCACAAATTATATATTATTCGATCGAAGGCCTTTCTGGTTTCAACATAATTTCTTTCTGGTTTCACTTCAATAACTTTTTGTAATGAGATATTAAATAGATATAGATCATCACAGGGTTAGTTCAAAGTGGTAAGCAACTTGACATCGTTTAAGAAATATCTCAAATTCGAGTTTTTGTATATCTAGAAAATTTCTACAGAGAGATTCACCCACCAAAACTAGACGTGTGATTAGTTAAGGTGAATGCTTGAAATCGGAAGGATAATAAAAAAATAGTACATTTTTAAAATAATTCTATAATATTTTATAATTTTTATTTCTAGCTGTTTAAATTTAATATTTAAAATTAATCATTTAATTTAAATAATATATATTTTTAGTTCAATAACTTTTAATTGATTTATTTTTAGTGTAGATTAAAAATTAATTATTTTTGGAATTATCTGAAGTGGTTATAAAAAATAACATTTCTTGAAATCATTGAATCCACTTGATATATTATACCCTTAAACCATTATATTCTTAACATGTTGACAATATATATTAATATATAAATATAAATCCTTCCCATGTAAGTACGATACGTAATCTCAAATAAAATCTTAAATAATCATTATCAGCAAAATCTAATCCATTGACACTTGTCATGTTAAAAATATTTTTATTAGTGATGAAATAAACCATCAACAAAACAAAACATTATCTAATTATATGGACAAGCAAAACAAAAACAAATATTAAGGTCGCATGCATGCAACACCATCTTCTAGGGATCACAGCACTGATTTACTTGGTATTTTAAAGGGGGCGAAAACTCGAGCTTTAGCTTATACATTATATATATGGAAGGTCGATGAAGTTTGGGGGCATCGCCAGCCAATCATTTTCCCAAATCTCTCCCTCACTGCTCAAGGGTCACAGTCGTGTCCAGCTCACGTGGCTTGCAAAGCTTCTAAAGCTTACATCTTTAGTCACTTTCACTTGTTTTCCTTCCTCTTTCTATTCTTCTCACTGCAGCAAACGACAGCAAAGTCCTCATTTTCTTTTTATTATTGTTACTCTCTCTTTATTTAGTGTTATTTTTGTCTGTGATTCTTACAGAGTTAGCTGAAAGCTCAGAAAAATCTCTCAAATGCAAAGTTTCTTATTGATTTGTTGATCTTCTTCCTTCTCTACAATGGGAGCCTGCACTTCGAAGCCTTCAAAATCAAACCCGTTTGCCCCTAGAGAGGCCCAGCAGAATGATAATCCTGCCCCTACCCAATTACCCAAATCCCCTCCTCCTCCTCCTCTCCCTCCGACCACACCTTTCCTACCTTTGTACACCCCAAGCCCCGCCCATCGATGGAAACCCAAGACTCCTTCGACTCCTCTACGGTTTTTCCGGCGGACTTTTCCTCCTCCGTCTCCGGCCAAGCACATTCGGGCTGTGTTGAGGCGGCGGAAGTCGAACAAGGAAGCGCAGAATGAGGCCAAAATTGTGGAAGGAGATGAGGAGGAAGAAGAGGAAGGAGTTGAGCTGGATAAAAGATTTGGATTTTCCAAGGAATTGAGGAGTAAGTTGGAAATAGGAGAGGAAGTTGGCAGAGGGCATTTTGGGTATACTTGTTCTGCTCAGTTCAAGAAAGGAGAATTCAAAGGCCAGCAGGTTGCTGTTAAAGTCATTCCCAAATCCAAGGTCGGTTTACTAAAATGTGTATTTAAAATTTAAAATCCACGTGCTTGTAAATGTTGATGCTTTGCTTTCTCATTTAAACTGGCCTTCTGTTCTGTTTGATTTTTCTCAAGCACAAAACTGGGGACTTTACTGTTTCAGAATCCTTATAGATGGACAAAATGTGGGGTTGAATTCAATTCTTTTACGTTTCAATTTCTTTAGTGTAAAACAGCACAAAAATGGCCAACTTGTTTTGATTATTGATTTTTATTGTTTTGATGGTTGGAA
The DNA here is from genome assembly GCF_006381635.1 of Hibiscus syriacus. Lineage (NCBI taxonomy): Eukaryota > Viridiplantae > Streptophyta > Magnoliopsida > Malvales > Malvaceae > Hibiscus > Hibiscus syriacus. Next base: position 68,140 of record NW_024062694.1, on the reverse strand, counting down.
TTTGATAATATCGCTACCTTCCAACTAACAAAATCCAGATTATCTGATGTATTAAGCTTACCACACCCGATTTGGACGTGCTTTTTGGTCCAAACTCTTGATTATTTGATATATTAAGCTTACCACATGACTTGAATAATTTATTGCTACAAATAGTTGTGGTTAGATTGCACACTATTATCTGGATTTGATACATATTTTCATGTGATCAATTGACCTTGAAGTGTTGCTTCGAACCTCTTACAATGCATAGAGAAATATTGTATTTGATACAATGCTTTGATTTATACCTAATATACGATGATTAGTGATTGAAGTTGCTTCAAACCTTTTACAATGCATAGAGAAGTATTGTATTTGATACAATGCTTTGATTTATACCTTTTACAATGATTAGTGTTTTTCTTATGACTATGTATGTTGTCAGATGACAACGGCTATTGCAGTTGAGGATGTACGAAGGGAGGTGAAGATTTTGCGAGCCTTGACAGGACATAACAATCTAGTGAAATTCTATGATGCATTTGAAGATCATGATAATGTCTATATAGCAATGGAGTAAGCTTGAAGCTTAAACTTTCATTCATAATGTCTAATTTTAATTAATATTTTGGGTATCGTAATTGAAATTACAGGTTTTGTGAAGGAGGTGAGCTTTTGGATAGAATTCTTGCAAGGTGATTATTCTTGTAATAGATGGCTTAAATTTTGGGAATTTGTTTATTGTACTTCGAACTTACAGGTCCATTATTCTTGTAGGGGCGGAAAGTACTTCGAAGATGATGCAAAAACTGTAATGGTACAAATTCTAAATTTTGTTGCTTTTTGCCATCTTCAGGGCGTGGTGCATCGAGATCTTAAGCCAGAGGTGGAGCAAATTTTCTTTTTTCCCCTATTAATAGTTAAAAGAAAAAAAAACATGACTATGTAGTGATCCTCAAATAGTTTAATATAAACACAAAGCATAGATAGATATGCAACTGGATTTATGCTTGACGATTTCCTAAACTGAATTGAAAGGCTTTGAGGGAATGTTTTGAATTGGGAAAGCGTATGCTATTGTCGGCTTAAAGTCGTTAGGACGTTTCTCATGCCTGTATCATCATGATTGATTACTGAGTCCGTTAACAACTTGTGATTTTTTATGTGTTTTTGTTTTCACTGTTGAAGAATCTAAACTTGGTATTTTTTTCTTGACCAGAACTTTTTGTATACTTCTAAGGAGGAGAAATTCTATGCTTAAGGCTATAGACTTTGGATTATCGGATTTTGTCATACCAGGTTTTTACTCTTCTTGCTCCGCTTCCTCTTGCTCAACTTTGGGGATTCTTTTAAATCTCTAATGCTTATGGTTTTTCCAGATGAAAGACTTAACGACATTGTGGGAAGTGCATACTACGTGGCCCCTGAAGTTCTTCATAGATCTTATGGTACAGAAGCTGATGTTTGGAGTATAGGTGTGATAGCATATATTCTTTTATGTGGTAGCCGTCCATTTTGGGCTAGGACTGAATCTGGAATTTTTCGAGCGGTCCTAAAAGCTGACCCAAACTTCATCGAAGAACCTTGGCCTTCCTTGTCTTCAGAAGCTAAAGACTTTGTTAAGCGTCTTTTGAATAAGGACCCCAGGAAAAGAATGACAGCAGCTCAGGCCCTATGTGCGTGCATGATTTAACTCATAATATTAGGTTGCCACATCCTTCGGCTAGAGTAACAGCCTTGGTCTTTTGTTCACAGGTCATCCTTGGATCCAGAATCATAACGATGTTAAGGTCCCTCTCGATATTTTAGTTTTTAGGCTTATGAAGGCATATATGCGATCATCAACTTTGCGGAAGGCTGCCTTAAAGGTGGGTATGCTAATGGGGTGAAATTCTCTTCTTGTACTTTACCTGTGCCTCGTGCAGTACCTGGTCTCTAGACCACTATGCTCGCACCATTCAACTTTGATTTTCCTTTGCTCGATTTTGCTTCAATCTCTCAGTAATTTGTAACGGAAACTAGATAATGCATCATTTTTCTTATTAATCCATTCCTGCAGGCATTGTCTAAGACGCTGACTGCTGATGAACTCTTTTACATGAGAGTGCAATTTGCATTATTTGAGCCCAACAATGGTAGCATAAGCTTGGAGAATGTTAAGACGGTGCGTCTCCTTCCATCATCGTGGAAATATTGTTAGATAATGGTCTTGTTTATATTATTAATTTTCTTGCAAACAGGCCCTGATGAAAACTGCAACAGATGCAATGAAGGATTCTCACATTCCGGATTTTCTTTTCTCGGTATGGACACAGTACTTTCATTTTTGTAATCATTTCTTGATTATATGGTCATCGAGAAGTAGCTCATTAAAGCCCCATTCTTTTAATTTCCATTGCACGACAGCTAAGTGCACTTCAATACAGAAGAATGGGTTTTGAAGAATTTTGTGCAGCTGCATTAAGTGTTCATCAGCTCGAGGCGCTTGATCGTTGGGAACAACATGCCCGATGTGCATATGAGCTTTTTGAGAAAGATGGAAACAGGGCTATAGTAATTGAGGAACTCGCTTCTGTAAGTTTGGAATTTTTATAGATACTAAATAAGTTCTGATTCTGTAGTTTGTAATCAAAATGTCGATTCTGTACTTGAAAACTATTCAGGAACTTGGTCTTGGACCATCTATTCCAGTTCATGCTGTTCTTAATGACTGGATAAGGCATATGGATGGAAAGCTAAGCTTCCTCGGTTTCCTCAAATTGTTGCGCGGTCCATCCAATCGAGCCCCTGCAAAGGCACAATGATGTGTTGTAAGAGATGTTGATGACTCTAGGCCCTAACAATGGCATGTCCGTTGAATATCGAATACAATTGAAGATGTAGCATTGATGTGCTCATTATTTATACACTAAATAATTAGGGCAAAATGGTCACTTCCAAAGCACAATTTAATTCTATTAAACATAAAATTAAAAGCCTTTAAAAGATAGTTACAAATTGAGCATTACTAACGTTCCCTACAAATGAGAAAGAATTCTTTCGTAAATATGAGAGCAATGGAGTTAAAACACGAGAAGAGCAATAGCGAGATCAATTGCTTAAGAACTAGTGAACGTATCTTGAACTAGTACATAGTGATGATGAGCAATCTTTTTCTTAGATAAATGAAACTAGTCTTGAACTTTCTAGATAAGGGTAAACTCATAACATACAATTAATCCCTTCATCCACCAAAGTTCTCGATGTGCCTACAAAGAGTATATGCAAGAGTGTATATATGTTTTAGCCCTCTTTCCTCACGATTCTAATAAGTGTACTAAAAAAACGGCCTAACGTTTTTCATAGAAGGTGGCAAATCCTTTCTACGTACGTAGGTTTTTTCATCAGGTTTATCTCAACATAAATCACTCAAACTGGGCTATGAAATAATTAAGAGTTTTTACAATAGCTCAACCTCATAATAGGTAAGGAGAATTTCTTCAAGTTCATTTTAAATCCAAACTCTGGGATAAGAAATCATTAAGAATAAATATTAAACCTCATTATTCGGTGAATTCAATATGTCATTCTCATTAGGAACTCACATTCAATATGTTCGTCTCACTAGGAACTCCCAAACTCTTGGGTTTGAATTCATTAAAGTGTGTTTGATTGGCATGAATCCCTTGGAATTGGTGGGAATTGGAATCTAATTCCACCACTTTCCCATGTTTGGTTCAAGTTTTCCAAGGGAATTGGAATCCCTCATGGCTTCAACTTTCCATCAAATGAGGGAAAGTAAATTTCATCCAAGAATGGATGTAATTCAATTCCCTTGTTGGAGGGAATTGAAATTTGACCATACTACCCTCATTAATCTTTTGGAAACTTATTCATATATTGAATAAAAATATTTTTTATTATTTCGGGTCGAGTTTCTAATTCACATATTCGGGTCGAGTGAAACTTTATTTTGGTCGGGTCGGGTCGAGTTCGGGTTGAAAAATACCCGACCCGAAAATATATATAATTTTACCTTATATATTTAGGAATAATAATATATATATATATATATATATATATATATATATATATATATATATTTCAATTAAGTCACTATTTTTATTGAATAAAAAATTATTATTTCAGGTCGGGTCGGGTCGAATTTCTAATTCATATATTCAAGTAGGGTTGGGTGAAACTTTATTTTGTTCGGGTTGGGTTGGGTTTTTTAAGTGTGATATTCGGGTCAGGTCAGGTTTTTGTAAGTGTGATATTCGGTCGGGTTCGGGTTTAGGGTGAAAAAAACCGGACCCGACCCGAAAAAAATATATAATTTTACCTTATATATTTAGGAATAATTACAATAATACCCCTCTATATATAATTTTTTTTCAATTAAGTTAATGTTTTTATTGAATAAAAATAATTTTTTTATTATTTCGTGTCGGGTCGGTTCGGGTCGGGTTTCTAATTCATATATTGAATAAAAATAGTTTTTGGTATATTTTTTGGTAACTAATTAATATACTCCAATTGGAATGTATCGAAATATTGCTCTATCTTTTGGTAATTTATTAACATATTTTGATTGCGATGATTTTAACTTATGATGTTTATTAGAATGATTTTTATAATTTATTGAAATGAATAATCAATCAATAAAATGAAATTTAAATATTTTTTAATTTTTTATAATACATTACTACATGTAAGTTGTAAAACAAACTAAAATAAAGCAAAAAAACAAGAAGGGCAATTATATCATTTTATATTACTGATATCAAATTCATTTGACATGTCTCCGAACCAAACAGAATATGGAATTGGATTCCAATTCCATTTCCTGCCAACCAAACAGAATATGGAATTGGATTCCAATTCCTGACGGATTCTAATTCCTTCACAGATTCTAATTCCCTCAGAAACATTCCAGCGAACCAAACGCCACCTAAGAGTTTAATAAAACTCATCATCTCTAGCGGTAATTTCATCTAGTCCTTCATGATTAGGACTACCCACTCAACTCTGGGTTATGAACATATTAAGAATAGATATTCAGCCAAAATCGGTAAATTTATTAAGTCTTTCTCACTAAGACCACCCACAGCATGGGCTATGAATTTATTAAGAGCAATTAAGCTCATCTTCTACATGTACATTATTTGTCATAGGGATAGGTAGATAGAAATGTACAGTGAGTCTTTCCATGGCTTTGTTTGACCACATTGAACTTAGATAACTAAGTTTGGTATCCACCATGAATTCCTCAACCAATGGACTTTAGACCCATCTCCCTCGACGAATCAAGAACCAATTTTCGACTTTAATCCTTAGTAAGCGGATCAAATAGGTTTCTCTTTGACTTTAATCATCATTTTAAGACACCACAACATTTCTAACATTTTAAGATAGAAATAAATCTATAAGTGTCTTGGATAATGTGTAAACCAACTCTCTTACACATTTACTCATTCATACTTAGAGTAAAGTTTGTTATTAGTTTAACCATAAAACTATACTTTAACAAACTCAAATTTTGTTTACACATGATTATATTCTCAAACAATTATGAAATTCCTTATATCTCAATTTAGTCCTTCACGACTTTTTCTCATTTAAAAGGAATTTCAATTTTTCTAATTCTTCATAAGAAGTGTTTAGAAAATTATGACAATGTTTTTTCGAAGTTTTCAACTTTTCCTAACAACATGAAAAAATATCTCAAGTTTAAAACAAAAGATTTCAGAACAACTTCTTTCATTTACTCTATTTAAAAGTATACTCAATGACTACAAATTAGGGATGGGCATAAGTCGGGTTTGGGTCGGGTTTCGACCAACCTAATCTGATCCGAATCGAAAAATATATACCCTCCATCCGACCCAAATCCGACCTAATTTTTAGATAAAATCCGAACTCATTTTGACCCGACCCAAAATAATAATAAAAATATTATTTTTATTCAATAAAATAGTTATTTAATTGAAAAATATATAGAGAGAGGGTATTATTGTAATTACGCCTAAATATATAAGGTAAAATTATATTTTTTTGGTCATGTAGAGTCAAGTATTTTTCACCCTAAACTCAAATCCGACCCGACCTGAACTCGAAATTTAAAAAAACAAACTGACTCGATCGAATTGGGTTGGATTGGAACCTGTCGGGTTCGGGTCCCATGCCCATCCCTGCTACAGATCATCCTTTTAGTTGCATTAGTGTCTATCACTTTTTCATTCATAATATTCAATATATTAACCTTAAGAGACCATCACATATTTATTTACTATGACTAATTTAGTATTCCACTCAACCAAATTAATCTCTACTTTTTTAACTTCTACACTAAGTTTTAAGAGTTTTTAACTTTGTCATAGTATTTTATAAAATTGGAATAGCTAGCATAGTAATGAACAATGCACCAGGTAGGTTTCTATGAAAGAGAGGTGTGCATTAGGCACGCTTAAGTACTAGGTCTTCATAAAACCAATCCTAGACATGCACTTTCATACTTATCACACTATTTTTCAATAAATTATTTATGTATTTTCTTTTTCTTAAGGTTTCTTAAAGAATTATGCTTAATACTTTTAGTCACAATAGTAATTTATTAAGCATATACATTTTGGGCTCACTACTACCTTAGTCTTAGCCTTAGTCTTAGTAGTCTTTCACTACCTTAGTCTTAACAGTGGTTTATCTCATTTCACAATATTTCCACTAATTTTAAAGACTAACTTAAAGGCACATCTATACTAATTCATGCATCATTCTAAGCATAAATTAATAAGTAACAAGTATAAATAGTCTGACATCGCATGTAGAATCATAATTTCCAAATAAACGTGTTCATTTTCACCATGCGTGTAACACCCCCAACCCGTACCCGACCCGGAAACGAATTTGAGGTGTCACATTGACTTTTTAAAACGTTTAATTTTACAAAATTGTAAAAGAATTTAAACTTTCATTAAAATAACAGTGAAATAATTTACATAATTACAATCAAAATAATTACAAAATCGATCAGAGCATACATGATTTAAACTTTGATTACATGCCGACATAATTACTATAACAAAATGACATATTGTTTAAATCACTTCTAATCTGACCGTCTTCAAAAGAGATGTTGCCTTCCTAGACCTCAACTCTGGTCTTCATGTTTCTTGGTACCTACGTGTGAAACACTCACATGCTAAGTCACAGACTTAGTGAGGCATAATATAAACATGCAATAATGAACTCGTGAAACATGCGATTCTATAATTCCAACATGTAATTATGATCTTCATATATCTACTCAACCATGACATACCTAATCGTGGTTGCACAAATAATACATGTCATCTTATAAGGTATTTAGTTCAGCTTATATATTTTATGTTCCCATGTACATTATTGAGAAACTGAGGTATATGAGTACATTGAGGTTGTGCGCATATGCTGTCACCATAGCTCATATAAATTCTCACTAGGGGCACATAGAATTTTTCCCGAAGGACCACATATATGTCCTGAATGACCACATATAATTCTCCTTAAGGATCACATATATATTCCAAAGGACCAAATATATGTTTCAATGAACAACATATATGTCCCGAAGGACCACATAGAACCCTCGACTCTTGGCATACCAATTATACCTACAGCTCTCACATCACATAACATGGGCTTGAACATTTATATGTTTCATATACTCATATATCTTCTATCATTTCTCATGTAACCACATCTCATATATCACATGTACATATATAATCACTTATCTTATATCATATAGCTTAGATTTTGTTCTCTTATGTTCTCATGGATCACATAACATATATCATATCATATTAAAACATGTGTAAGTTATGCATGTACTCATTATGATCATAACATATGCATGTACATAAATACGGGACCATGAAATCACATATAGGAAATAGACTTATCACAAGTCTTATTTCCATAAAACAATATCTACACTATGGTATGCACTTACCATAGTCTCACTTAGTCTAGTCAACGCCTATGACTTTATCTCTCTCTTGATCGATCCTAACTCTTCAGTCGTTCCGAAACTTGCTTATGTTTAATATATACACAATCATACATTTGATATGCATATCAGAACTCTAATTATTATAATTCGATCCTTAATAACCCAAGCTAAAAGAAATGCTTAATATAAATTTTCCATTTGAGTAGTATCGGTACCCAAGGTATGGTACCGATACTTCATTCACTTGTGGTATTGGTATTGTTCCTTGGTATCGATACCCTTTCTCGGTTCTGGAACCCTTATTTCAAAATGGTATTGATACTTGACTTATGGTATCGGTACCCTTGGTATCGGTACCACCCTTTAGGTATCAATACTCATTGAATGACTTAACCCATTTTGGCTTATGGTATCGATATTGTATCGATACCCCTACCCCAATTATCACTCATTTACCTTTGAAGTATTGATACTGGATGAATCAGTACCGATACTTCTATCCCAGAATTCACTTCTTTAACCCGAAATTTACCAATACCAAACTAAACTTTTCATTTCTTAATCCCTTTCATACCACTAAACTCAACTACACATACTCAAATCAATTTATATTCATATAACACATCCTTATCTTCAAAATCTCATCATATATCTTGAAATGAAGAATCCTACCAATTTTCTAACATGCTCTAATTTCAATTCTAACACTTCATACTTCTTAATATAACTGATAACAAGTCAAATTTAATCTTAAACTTTACCTACTAATTATTTTCCAAGATTTCACTTGAACCCTTCTTATTTTTAATCATTCCTAACTTCTTCATCTCTTGGTTTTAATACAACTTAAGCTTTTCTTAAGCTTAAGTATCCTCTAAAGAACATAAACCAAGCTTAAATTCAATAACAAATCAACTAGCAAAAAACTCACATTGACAATTTGAGGTTCACGGCTAAAGGAGGAAGAAAACTCTGGAAATCTCCACATGCATAAATAATAACCCATACAAACTTTTAATTGTTTTACTAGTCAAATGACCATTTTTCCCTTCTAATCATCCTTCTTTGTTATTCAGTCCTACATAAAATATGTCACTTAAGTCCCTAAACTTTTCAATTTATCTAATTTAGTCACTAAATTCTAAAAGTTTATAATTTGGTCACTAACCCGGTGTTTGGAATGTAATAATGCTTGCAACTTCATTCTTTGCATCATCATCTTTAATCAGCATGATTTTGAGTCCAACACGAGCAAATAATAGACAAAGCCACAATCGAAAAGCAACAGAAATAATTTGCTTCTAAATTGTTGAAAATTTAGATTGTTGTAAAACAAGGTATTAGCATTAACGGAAAAATATTAAATAAATAATATAAGTAACGGTGTCGTGGTATTAACCACTATCTTAGAAGCGAATTCGTCCAAATGTGGGTAATCGCTACAACGAATGAATGGCTCCCCGAGATTAACACAGCTCTCCAAATTTCGCACACCCGAAAGATGGAGCGGACTTGATGGTACTACTCCTCTCAACTCAAGGCAACACTCTATAAATACAATTGCCTACTATTTATAAACTAAATAGTGAGAGCAAAATAGTCAATTCCAAAATACAATTTAATTCTATTAAATATAAAATTAAAAGCCTTTAAAATTCAGTAACAAATTGAGCATTACCAACACTATTAATATATTTATGTATCCACAACTTGCAAACTCGTTTGGATTCAAGCCTTTTAAAACTTTATTTAATCTAATTCAAATACAATCGAGCTTAAAACAGATCCATTTAGCCCAATTGATGTTTCATACTCAAAACCTGGAAAAAGCAATATGGCATGGCTTTGGCATACGTGTGTTGAAATTTTGATTTATAGCGTTTACCCAAACGGCCATTACTTTCGTCGTCCTGTAACGACTCCACTCACTCATTCTGCTTTTTTCTTTTTAATTGACGATCCACCATTGTTTGACTCCTGCGTTTACCTAATGACTTTTTAAGCTACACACACATTAAATCTTGCAACAAAAAATGGGCCCGTAGTAGTCGATCATTGGGTTTTTTTCGCCCAATACCCAAACCTAGAAATTATTTAGATCAATAGGGAACACCCGATTTTATTTTGCAAAATGCGACAAATACTACAATACATGCAAAACTCATCACTTCGAGATGTCGAGTTCTGTTGGATATATTATTTTATTAGTGCTAGTTGAGTGAACCCCATGTGAGTCATTATTTTAATGTATTTAAGTGACGAGTCACTTAAGAATTTTTTTAAAAAAATTTGTAAAAGTATTTAAAAAATTAAATTAAAAAAAAATAGAACTCATCACCTCGAGGTGACGAGTTCCTTTGAATTAAAAAAAACTAGCCATTGACCAACAGGGGTGGGTTTAAGTGGTAAGCAGTTTGATATGGCTTAAGCAAGGTCTCAAGTTCAAGTCCTTGTGTATGTAGAAAATACATGTTGGGAGACTCACCCACCAAAGCTAGGTGTGCGATATGGGTCGGTCCTGATTAGTCAAGGTAAAGCCTTAGAACCGGGAGGACAACAAAAAAACTAGCTGTTGGACAACAGACAACTACAACGGTCACCATGGAACTCGTCACCTAGAGGTAACTAGTTCGATCAGATTTAATTTAAATAAATATATATATATACTAATTTAAAAAAGGTAAATTAATATTTGTATTACAAAAAATAATAAAAGAGTGTTTACAAACTAATACATACGTATTAAAATTTATTTATATTTTCGTAGTTTTTGAAGATGCCAAGGAGTGGTCGAATGATAATAGCGCGTGGCTCTCAAGTACACCGGGGTCGTTCTCTTTGGTCATCTTCGTCTACATCTTCGTTTGTTTGTTGAAGAGGAGGTATACTGAACACACTCTGAGATCCACCTTCGAAATACGATGACGAGATACTTGTGGTATTTAATGCTGTCATTGTCGTCACCAAATCAACTTGGCTACCTTGCTGACCATATATAATATGATCTCATTCACCCTCACTTGCATGTTCTGTCGAAGATGCTTGAGTGTGTTGCATTGCATCCCATAAACCTTCAACCCAAATCGGTTGAGTCTCGGTTAAAGAATGATATGGAGTATAAAAACCAAAACTAGCCTGAGATGCAAAATAATAATATTGAGATGCAGAAGCGGAAGCGGAAGAAGATGATGACGATGATTTCTTCGACTTTGTGAATCTGGCCTTGTGTTGTTCCTATTTTCCCCTCTGTTCCAGTGTCATAAGATATGGTTTCTCATTTGCTTCGTAATTTCGGACATATGGAGAAAGGTTGAAATCTAGGTCGATAGGTAAATGTAACATCCCAAAAACCAGGTTAGTGACCAAAATGAAAGTTTTGAAAACTTAGTGCTCAATTTCAAAAAAATTGAAATTTTAAGGACTTAATTGGAATACCTTTGTATAAGGGCTGAATAGAAAAGTTTAGAAGTATAAAGGGCATTATGGTCTTTTTATAAGGAAGATTTTTATCTTTCCTTTTGGGTTATAAAACACGTGGAAATGAGAGGGAAAAAAGAAAAGAAAAGTCTGGAGAGTTGGGTGTTCAGCTATCTTCTTCTTCTTCTTCTCTTCCCGTGTCACCTTGAATAAGGTTAGTGGTCTCAAGTTAGTTATTTTTTTCATTTTAAAGTTTATTTTGATTCTTAGAGTGATAAGAAATCTTTAAGGAAGCTTTAAGTGGCCTAAAACGCAAAGATAAACAAGTTATGAGAGATTAAATAAAATGAGTTTTTAAGTAAATTATTGAAAAATAAGGAGTAGATAGATTTTGAAGTTGAATTTGACTTGTCATGAGTTGAAATAAGAAATTCAAAGTGTTATAAATGAATTTGGAACATGTTGATTTATTGGCTTGATTATTGAATTCAAGTGTGTATATGGGATATTGGATATTAGGATGAATTAAAGTGATCTAAGTTGATTAGAATAAGCGTAGTTAAGCTTAAAATGTTAAAAGGAGGTTCTAGTATAAGATTTAAGTAAGTTTGGTAAATTTTCGGGTAAGATAAATAAATTATGGGCAAGGGTATCGGTATTGTTCATTCAATACCGATACTTCAAAGAGAAAATAAGTGATAATTGGGGTATGGGTATCGATACTAGTTGAATGAGTATCGATACCATAAGGAAAAAATTTATAAATTGTTCAAAGAGTATCGATACCAAAGGAGTAGTATCGATACTGAGGGTATCGATATCATTAAGCAAGTATCGGTACCATTTTGAAATAAGGATTCCAGAATCGAAAAAAGGTATCGATATCCAGGTTTCGTATCGATACCACAACTAGGGAAGTATCGATACCATACTTTGGGTACCGATACTACTCAAAGTGAAATGTGAATTAGATACTTCATTTAATTTAGATTATTGACGATTATTTATAAGTGATTAGAATTAAGATATTCATATCGATTATATGTATCTTGTAGATATCGATCGAAGACAAGTCGAAGACGGTTCGAATAGTGCACAAGAGTTGAATGGACTAGTGAGGCCAGGTGAGTGCTTACTCTTAGGTATATGAAGTTTTATGGAAATAAGACTTGCGATTAGTCTATTTCCATATTAAAGTGTATGAATTCATGAATACAAGCATGTGTTTGTTATGATTTGTATGTGTGCATGAGTTTGTGTGTTGACATGTTATTGTAAGGGTTGTATGATCGATGTGCTACATGAGATATGTGAATATAAGAGAATAAAATATAAACCATATGATAATGAATTATGAGACTATGTGAATACATGCCTATGAGATAAATTATGTGATGAAATGGTTGACTATATGAACATATGAATAGATGTCTATGAGAAAACATAAGAACAAGATATAAGAAATGTGAAATGACAAGAAAAGTTTATAAAACCTATGCGAAAGTGATCTACGTGACTATATGTATATGTGATACAAGTTATGTGACAAGTACAAATGATAATGCCCATGTTATGTGATATGAGAGCTAGGGGTATAGTTGGCATGCTAAGAGTCGAGGGTTATATGTGGTTATTCGGGATATATATATTATATATGGTCCTTCGGGATAAATTTTATATGCCCCTAGTAGAACCCTATACGAGCTGTGGTGACAGTATATGTGCACAACCTCTATGTACTCACATATCTTTAGTTCTCACATGTGTACATGGGTTAATAAAGACATAACAACAAATACATTATATGTGATGTATATGCTTTTGTGATATGAAATGTGTTAAATGAATTAAATGATGATGTGTGTATTTTTGGTTAAGAATGTTAGGTACAAGAGCATATAACTAAGAGATATGAATGAGATATGATAATGCTAAGAATGTAAATGATGATATATGTGTATGTATGTAATTGTTATGTGAAAGGGTATATGAGTTTGTATGATATGGTAGTATAAAATATGCATGCATTGTTAGGAATTATAAATTACATTATATGTTTATATGTCTCACTAAGTCATCGACTTAGCGTGTGAGTGTTTCACACGTAGGTTCCAAGAAGATGAAAATGGATCGAAGATAAGCAAGTCAGGTCAGCTTCTCCTTCCTAATGATCATATCAGAAAAGACTTGAATCATATGTATTTTGTTTTATTGAAAGTAGTTGGTATGTAATTAAAGATTTGGATCAAGTATGCTTTGATAGGTTTTGTAAAACCATATGTTTTATATAATATAAATTATTCGGTTTTATTAGAAATATCGATTTGAATTTTTAGTTATTTTGTAAAAGCAAACAATTTGAAAAGTCAATGTGACACCTCAGATTCGGATCCGGGTCGGATATGGGTCAAGGGTGTTACAGTAAAGCTGATTCCATTGCTCAATATAGTAAGCGTGCTTTTTCGGCAAATTTTCGATATGTTTCCCACTCGTATCAATTTGTCGAGCGCGTCCATATCAAATATTTGCATAGGAATCGATTGATGAGAGGAAAACTATCAAACAAAAACACATCTCAACAATCGCAAAAAGTAATAAAGGCATCACGGCACATCATAACTCGAACCCATAAAAAATCTCAGTGACTGTAACTAGCAGATCTCTTCATCACAATATGGAAGCCAAGAAAACTATAAATATTAATTATAAAAGTTAGTATATAAAGTTAAACAATTTCAACAAAATAATAAAGTAACTAAATAATGCAGCTAAATATTTACCGCATGTTGACCGATAATATCGATCCTCATTTGTATATCTTTTTTATAGCACCCGACAATTTGGTCTCGATTATTTTATGATGTCATCTAAAAAATATAAAAATAAAAAATGGTTAAAAAAAGATAAAAATAAATAAATCAAAAAATTAGTTTAAAAAATGAAGTTACAAAATTACCTTGTAGCCAAAGGAAACTCAAATGGGGCTATTATAATTGGCGTTATAAACGGGAGTCAATACCAAGTCCAAGACTGTAGCAATAATAGACAGCCCGATACATCAATTTTTTGTCCCCTCTCGATGATTATAGCCTTGCAAAGCTCCCGACACAAAAAAGCCAAAATCGTCGAGCCTCAACTAGTACTATGACACTAGGTAAAATTATTTAATATAGGCAGATACTGAGTGTGCGCCAAATTAACAGATTTATCTAGTAATAATATCCCTCCAATCAGTTAGAGAAGATACACACGCTATACAAAAATAACCTCATCCTCGATAGAGTCGTCTGTCACTTGAAATTAGAACTCCAACCACGTGATTTGTATTTGATAACCGTCTAAGACCTCGAGTGGTGGCATTATTCCTAAAACTTCATGAACAATACTGATACGATTGTAATTGTTCTACCTCACGACGATGACACCATTGACTGGAACACCCAGTTGGTAAGCGAAATCTTCCAAAATAATCCTCGCTTCACCATTCAGGAAATGAAACGTGTGCGTCTCGAGCATCCAATGTTCAATCAGAGTCGAAATCAACTCATGTTAACCTTAAAACCATTCAAAAATATGGTTGGATACAGACTAGATTGCTGAAGATATATAATCATCCACTGATGTGGATCTCTCGATGTCATTCCGCGTTGACGAATGTCTCGTTCTTCTTTTAGAGGGAGTTCGAACGATGAAATATGAACATCATCAATGAGTAACATTTCTTGTTGGGAAGACATTTTTTTGGGGAATTCTTTAGAAACTACGTTTTTTTTTCTCAATTTTTTTTGTAACAATGGATTGTAAAAATCCTAAACCTCAAGCCCTATTTATAACCTCAATTCCAACAGTTATAAACGACTATTTTTTTCGAAAAATCAGACCAAACTCGTCACCTCAAGGTGACGAGTTCCATGGTAATCGTTGGCAACTGACAATTGTTGTTACTCGTTGCCCAACGGCTAATTTTTTTAATTCAGAAGAAACTCTCACCTCGAGGTGACGAGTTTCATTATTTTTTTATTTTAAAATTATTTTACAAATTATTTTTAAAAGCTAAATAAATTAAAATAATAGCCTACGTAGGATCTACTCAATTGGGGCTAATAAAATAATATATTTAATAGAACTTATCAACTCGAGGTGACGAGTTCCCCCTGTATAGTAACATTTGTTGTATTTCACAAAATAAAGTTGATTGTGCTCTATTGGGGCCAAATAAAGTCTACATTTTCCCTATTGGGCAAAAAAAACCCGATCCTTAGTACTTACCGGGATATGGAACTAATGTCCTGTTTCACTTCGATTTCTTTGAATTTGCTTCTACTTTCGGTAAAGTACACAAATGGTCCTTCAATTATATGATATTATTTTGTTAAATCCTCAACTATTAAAAATTATAAAATAGTCCATCAACTATAGGATGTTGCTTTTGTTGATTCCCCAGCTATTAAAAGTTATAAAATAGTCACCCAACTGTTCATTATATTCCAAACTCGCCCTTTTCATTAAAAAAATTAATGACGGCCTGAGTTGGATGTTGATTTACTGTCGGAGATATGATAGTCATTTGAGATTTTGGGATAAAATTTTATCAATCTCATATGTCACATTAACATTCAGCTCAGATTGTCGTTAATATTTTCACGGAAAATGACGAATTTGGAACATAATAAATAGACGGATTATCATTTTATAACTTCTAATAGTCGAGGAGCTTAACAAAGCAATAAACTATAGTCAAAGGATAATTTTTATAACTTTTGGTAATCGAAAGATTCAACAAAATAATATTATATAATTAGGTGACCGTTTGTATAGTTTTTCCTTTCAGTTTTAACTTCGTCTCTTTAAAAACCGAGAAGCTGCATGCTTGAAAACAACCGTTGGGGTTATAAAATAACATTCAGGGTGATATATTTTAATATTTCAGCCAACTAAATTAATTAAGAAATTACGTTTCTTCTTTATGGACAAACACCGCACAATGATACTCCTGCAATCTAGAAATACACACGTTTGCGTCAAGAAAGAAAGAAAGAAAGAAATACACACACGTGTATATATATATATATATATATAAGCACAAATTTCTTATTCCCCTTATTAGATGTGAAAGTAAGTCATCCACAATCATGAACTGATTATCAACGTTCAACAAATAAAGCCACCATGGTTTTAGGACATTTACTTGCTTTCCTTTAACATCCACGTCCCTACACGTAGGATGGGCATAGGACCTGAATCCAATAGGTTTCGACCCAACCTGATCCGATAGGATCGGGTCAGATTCGAATTTAGGGTGAAAAATATTCGACCCGACTCGATTTAGAAAAAAAATACAATTTTACCTTATATATTTAGGAATAATTACAATAATACTCCTCTATATATTATTTTTTCAATTAAATCATTGTTTTTATTGAATAAAAATAATATTTTTATTATTTTGTATCGGATCGGATCGGGTTCGGATTTATCTCAAAAAATTGGGTCGAATTTAGGTCGGGTGGATGATATATATTTTTTGGATCAAGTCAAATCAGGTTGGCCAAAACCCGACCTAAACCCGACCCAAACCCGACTCATGTCCATCCTACCTACACGGAGATGGCCATGTGATGATTTCAATTGCAAACCTAAAATAATTCTTTAGATTATATGGTCCATTAATTAATTAATTTGTCAAACTTAAGAATTAAACCCTAACCCTCTTTTTTTCTCCTCTTCTCTTTTTTCTTTTTCTCTTTATAATTTATGTCAATTTTATTAATCAATATAACTTTTTCTTCTTTAATTTTATTTAACCGAAGACGACACCGATTTTGATGTTGATTGTCGTCTTCTGTTGTCTTCTTTTTAGGTTTTTAGTAAGAATAATTATATCGTTTTTATTTTTTTTTTATTTTTTAATAAGAATAATTATGTCTTTGTAACATGTTTTCTATCATTACGGCAAGTTTTTCTCTGTCTTTTGGTAGTTTACAGTCTTTTTCCATTTTCGTTTATTTTTTTATCAGGGTTAGATTTGACATCGCCACAACTAATCAAGATGACACTTATTTGTTATCATGTTGATCTTCTTTGCTTTGGACCCTCAGATTGATTTAGAAACGTATTTTGCGTTCGTGGATAGTTTTCTCATGTCGCTTGATTATGATTTACGATTTGTTGGTGGTCTTCAGTAGCTTCATCTCCTTTTGTGGTTCGTTTGACGATGCAGTCAGATTTGTTCGTATTTTTATTTTGTTCGAGAATTGATTAGATTTTTTAATCTTTTTTTTGTCTTTATGATCTAGGTGGATAATTTTTGTGTTAATGGTTATAGGAACTGTTTTAATTATAATTTAATTTAGGTTTACATTTATATTTAAAAAAATTCATTATAATTCTAAATATTTTTCATTTTTAAATAAAACTAACGATTTTCTGTAAAAAAAAATTAGTTTGCCAAACCTTTTAGCACACAACGTAGGTGATCGGTTGAAAATTTGAAGGCATGAGGGGTTGAAACAATGCACAACTTTAGGCTTTACAAACGTCATTATTCCACAACGTAATGATTATACCATACAACTATAGCTTTCGTATCGTTGAAGATGGACGCGTGTTTATTTTAAAATTTAATTTTTTTATTAAATATTTATTTTATTGATAATGTCTATCTTAAAACTTTTTATACTTGTACTAAAATATGAGTTTTCTTTACTTAATTACTTATTTTACGAACGATGTCTCTTCTAAAATCTTAATTTTATCTATCTCATTTAAAAATTTATGTTATTAACATATATCTACTTATCCAAAAATATTTCTAAATTCACCATTATCCTGGTGTGCTCTTCATATTATGCCTTTAATCCATGCTTCGTGGTGACAATATAGATGTAATTTCGTACAATCAAGCGTGACAAAATAAACAACCTTTTATATTTTGATCCATAGCCATATCAATTTATTTTAGAACATAGGAAAATGAAAAATAAAATAAAATGGTTATAAGATAATTTAAATAATTTTTAGTTACAGTAAATTTTATAAATGTATTTTTTTAAATACATTTATATTTAAATTCGAGGAACATTAAACAAAGAAATGTTTGATCATTCACGAGTCAAAGACGCAATACCCCCTAGAAACCTCATGCAGCCCAGGGTTGAACCCCATGCATCCGAGGAGACCCCGCTTGTATGGTAAAAATGTCTTCCTCCTCATCTCCTCCGACATGGCCCGGTTGGCCTTGTAATGCAACTCATGAGCCGAAATTCGCCTCGAACTCCCGACACTCTCCGTGGACCGGAAGCTTAAATTGTTTACATCGTCGGCGTCTTTCTTAGACAAAACAGCATATTTTCCGAAATAATCATTCCTCGTGCCCTCCCTTCCGACGCACTCCTGAACAGAAAAAGATCTTTCAAATTCCATTTTCTGTTACTTTTTGAGAACAAAATGGCCGACAGGATTGAAGAAACATAGGATTCGGGATTGCTTGTCTCTTGCTCGAACGTGGTGTCGTTGGATACTTTAAAAGGAGACAACAATGATCTGCTCTTCTTATGAACGTAGTTGTACTTGTTGGAGCTTGAAGATAATGATGAAGGACGAGGAGAGGATCGATAACGAGACTTCTCGATGGCTGTTTAGAACGGATCGAAGTCGTTCTTTCGAAAAGCTATCGATTCGGAGAAGAAACGGTGGTCGAGAGCGCCGAAAACCCAGGCGGCGGTTTCAATGGCCGAATCTTTCCGCCATCGAAGAGCTGCTCAGCTGACAAAGAAGTTCTCTCAAACTGTCCACTAAACTCGAACTCAAAATCAAAATCTTCAACATCATCATCATTGTTGGTCTCATCTTTCTTGTCGATTCTTCCATGAAAATCTTTTCTTTTAGGGACACCGGGCTTTTCCTCCCAGTCGAAAGGAACCGCTGCAAACGAAGAAGCGCGAGAGGGACTGGTGGGAGCACTGAAGATGAAGCTTTGAGGACTCGAAGGAGCAGTCATGTATGGAGACGAATATGTGTTGTCCAAGTTAAATTCCACTGCCGCTGCAGGCACCGGCACCACCACTTCCATGGCTTCTTCAAGGGTACGAAGATTGAGGATTAAAAAAGCCAAGATGACGGTAGAAACGTAGGATTTTATAAGGAAGAAAATAGAGAGGAAAGTGAAAGGAAGGAGAGGGTGTAAAATTTTAGCTTTTTTTTAATCATGTATATATTCCTAAAGATTAAATATCAAAATAGCTTTTTTTTAATCATCTATTATTTATCAAAATGTTATATACATATTAACTTTTTTTATCCTTTAAATATAATTTTTAAATATATATTATTTAGCTGTTTTAAATGATGTTCTCCTTTAATATTTATGAAGATTTAAATTTATTATTTAAATGTAATTTTTAGATATATATTTTTTACACATATTATATATTGTTTAGATATAACTTTTGGAGTGTAGGTGGAAAAAAGTAGACATTTATTTAGGTTTAAAAGCCCTTGGGTCGAGAATCAACATTCAACAGTCAAACCCCCAGAACAAGCAAGTTGAAATTCAAGCTCAAAAGATCCAAACTTTCTCATGAAACTCAGGTGGGAGGATAGTAAAGTCAAGCTTTCATGTAAAGAGGCAGACAGGTTTGGAGGTGCAACGATGGAGTAAGTGGAGTGATAAATGTTGTTAATAGATGGTAATAAAATCCCCAAACTTCTCTTCATTATCATTTTGACATAGAATGGTTTCACCCACAAGAATGGTTTCATCATCATTTTGAAAAATGAAATGTTGGGAACTTGAAAACCATTTGAAACCTACCCTCTGTTTCTACGAAATCTATTTGAAGTGGGTTTTTTATGCTCTTGGAAGTTTTACCAAAACTGCCTATTTTTCTATCTGCATTTTCATTTCACATCAAGACTACAAAACTTAAGAGAACTTAAGGGTTCAAGCGAGTAATTCATAAATTTTCAGATTACGCAGAGTGACGGGAGGAGAGGGAAAATGATTTAGGGTTAAAAGTTAAAAAGGTTTTTAACTTCCATTAACTAATTTCTTATTATTTTAATTATAATATTCATTTTTTAATATTAAACAAATGTTATGTGGCGTTTAACGGTCGAAATTAACGATCCGTCATGGCCTGACTTAAATTAAGTTACGAAATGAAACGTTAGGCATAAAATTGAAACGAAAAAATATTAGGTACCAAACTGGAACCAAAGACATGGCGTTGGGCACATTTTTTATATTTAAGCCTTTATTTTACTCATTTTTAAATTTTATTTATGCATGTCTTATAAAGAAAATTTGTTTTTAATATATATGTGTCTATCTTTAAAAAACTATTTCTAGACTTATCATTGTGATTAATAATATTTTAAAATTATAAATAAAGATATATGTCGAAATCAAGTTTTTTGGAGTATCAAAAACTGTTAAACAGATTTAAAATAAACCTTAAAACTATGCATACATAAATATCAAATTTGTGCGATTATATGTATGAACATTAATTTCAATTCATTCTTTTAGAAAATCACAAACATCATACTATTTTATCATTTTTTTTTTTACAAAATCACTTTTTTTTACATAAAAGTTTAAGACAGTGGTGAATCCTTCAGTCCAAAACATGATATACCTAAGATCTAATTGAGATTTACATATGAATTTACAGATTGTCCACCAACAGTAACGGTAGTAGGATTCGAACTTAATCTTACAAACTCAAATTACTGAATCCTAACCATGTGTACCAATACTCATTGGATTTTTTACAAAATCACTAACACCATATCATTTTATGTTTACCAAGTATATTTCTTCAATATATATAAAGAAATTAGATTTTTTTTAATTAATAAAAACTTAAGAATAGGCATAAGAAGTGGAGCTACATCTTGGTGTGATGATACAGCATCCAAAGTGAGCATGTCCACAATATCCACGGAGGGGGAGGAATAATATATTTTGTTGAAATGATTCAGCGAGGGGAGCTTGGCGATACTATCTGCAACTGTGTTCCTATACCCGGGACTCCGCCGAAAATTTATATCCCATTCTCGACAGCACAGGTTAGCTATAGCTCTAACAAGAGAAAGATTGCTAAGCTTCGGATCCTCAACATACAGCATTTTGAGAGCAGTCAGATTGCACAATGAAGCTGTTAATACCAGTGTTCCATGCAACAACGAGACCTTCGTAAATACCCCATAGCTCGGCCTGAAGAATAGAACTCACCCCGACGTTTTTTGCGAAAACCAACCAATCCAAACACCATCCGAGTTCCGAATAACCCCTCCGAT
The DNA here is from genome assembly GCF_006381635.1 of Hibiscus syriacus. Taxonomy (NCBI): domain Eukaryota; kingdom Viridiplantae; phylum Streptophyta; class Magnoliopsida; order Malvales; family Malvaceae; genus Hibiscus; species Hibiscus syriacus. Next base: position 46,467 of record NW_024062694.1, on the reverse strand, counting down.
CGAGCCATTCCCACTGTTTAGCGAGACTGCCCCGTCTGTATTCAAGCAAGACCAACCTAGAGGGGGTTTGGTCCACTTTGATTCTGCGAAATATAACTCCTGTCTAGGAACAATAATAGTGTTCAAATTATCATAATATTTAGCCCAGTTGATGCTGCAGTGGATAGCTCTTTGAATCGGCTGAATGACGTTGATGAAGATCAGATCATTCCTTTGTTTGTTGCCGAAGCAAAGATTGAAGACCATGAAGGCTGCCCAATGTTCAAGGGTTTCATCATTCTAAGGTTATTATGTTGAAAAGTCAAATATGGCTTTGTCAATTATAGTGGCAGCAGCCGGCTGCTAATTTAGTCTAAGTGGGCAGCCAACTTTGGTTGATTTTAGTAAGGTATAATTACAAAATTTAATCACTAAACTTTAGGGTATTTATAAGATTAAGTCTTTAAGATTTAGCTATAAATACCCTAGCCCATTTAGCTTCAAAAACATCCCAAAACATTCTAGCTTTCTTCCAATACTAGAGAGAATTTAGACAGTTTCTTGAGAGTTGTTTTCTCCTTTTTATCAAGAGAAAATTATCATTGTTTTCTCCTTGGTCGATTGAGAGAAGTTGTAATTCCTATTTTCTCATAGTGAAATTCTTCTATCGTTGCCCGTGGTTTTTACCCTATATTATTTCGGGGTTTTCACGTAAATTTTGTGTCTCTTTTATCTTCAATTTTTATTTTCTCAAATTATCAGTTGCGTTTTTGCTCTATCCGATAGTCGTCTTCCGCAACAATTGGTATCCGAGCCAGATTTGAATGTGTAATATCTGCTTATTGTCTTTGTGGTTGCCACCAAAAGGTGGATCCTCCAACATAAGAAAGTAAGAAGGTATTACTAATTCTTTGAAGGTTCCAAAGAACTATTCACGATAGTGAAATAGTGGGAGCTATCCGTAAAAGAAGCTATAGCAACGAAATTTGATATTGAAAAATTAAATGGGAGAAATTTCTCATTGTGGAAATTGAAGATGAAGGTCATCCTGAGGAAAGACGGTTGTCTAGTAGCTATCAGTGAAAGGCCGGTGGATTTCACAAATGACAACAAATGGATCGAAATGGACGGGAATGCTATGGCAAACTTTCATCTAGCATTAGCAGATGAAGTATTGTCAAGCATCGAGGAGGAGAAAAAGACAGCTAAGGAGATATGGGATCATCTCATCAAGCTGTACGATGCCACATCGCTGCACAATAAAATTTTCCTTAAGAGAAAATTGTACACTCTCCGTATGCCAGAATCTACTTCAGTGACGGAGCACTTAAAATACACTGAACACTTTATTTTCTCATCTTACATCTTTAAGCTGTAAAATAGGAGAACAAGAACGTGCTGAACTTCTACTTCAAAGTCTACCGGATTCGTATGATCAACTCATCATCAACTTGACAAACAGTAATGTCACCAGTCTAGTCTTCGATGACGTTGCAGCTGTTGTTCTACAAGAAGAAAATCGACGCAAGAACAAAGAAGATAGACAAGTAAATCTGCAACAAGCAGAACCGTTAACAACGATGACAACGATGAGAGGGAGATCAACAGAACGTGGCCAAAGCAGCAGTCACAAACATGGTAGATCGAAGTCAAGAAGCAAGAAGAATTTAAAGTGCTACAACTGTGGAAAGAAGGGTCACTTGAAGAAGGATTGTTGGAGTCTAAATAAAAACTCCAATCCACAAGGCAATACCGCAAACACTTCAGATGATGGAGATGCTCTATGTTGTGAAGCGTCAACCACCGTGGAAGGCAGAAAAAGATTTGCAGATATATGCCTCATTGATTCAGGAGCAACATATCACATGACCTCAAGAAGAGAATGGTTCCATCATTATGAACCTGTCTCAGGAGGATCGGTGTATAGTTGCAATGATCATGCCTTAGAGATCATTGGCGTGGGAACCATCAAATTGAAGATGTACGATGGAACAATTAAAGTTGTTCGAGATGTACGGCACGTGAAAGGCCTGAAGAAAAATTTATTATCCTACGGATTGTTGGATAATAATGCAAGCAAGATTGAAACACGGAAAGGAATCATGAAGGTGTTCCGTGGAGCGCTTGTGGTACTTAAAGGCGAAAAGATAACTGCAAATTTGTACATGCTTAAGGGAGAAACTTTGCTAGAAGCAGAAGCCTCTGTTGCCTCATGTAGTTCAGATTCTGCAATGCTATGGCATCAAAAACTTGGACACATGTCAGAACAAGGAATGAAAGTCCTTGTAGAGCAAAACCTACTTCCAGGCTTAACTAAGGTATAACTTTCTTTGTGTGAACATTGCATAACAAGTAAGCAGCACAGGTTGAAATTCAACACATCAAATTCCAGAGGCAAAAGTGTTCTAGAATTGGTTCGCTCTGACGTATGGCAAGCACCAGTTACATCCCTAGGCAGAGCAAAATACTTTGTCTCATTTATTGATGACTACTCCAGGAGATGTTGGGTGTACCCTATTAAGAAGAAATCAGATGTGTTTTCAACTTTCAAAAAATTCAAAACACGGGTGGAACTTGATTCTGGAAATAAGATCAAGTGTTTCAGAACAGATAATGGAGGAGAATACACAAGTGAAGAATTTGATGACTTTTACAGGAAAGAAGGCATCAAAAGACAGTTCACAGTGGCGAACACTCCTCAACAAAATAGAGTGGCAGAGAAGATGAACAGAACCTTGTTAGAAAGAACAAGAGCAATGTTGAGGGATGCAGGCCTAGAAAAATCATTCTGGGCAGAAGCAGTCAATATCGCCTGTTATTTGGTGAATCGAGCTCCATCAACTTCAATAGAGCTGAAGACATCAATGGAGATGTGGACTGGAAAACCAGCTGATTATTCAAACCTCCATGTATTTGGAAGTATAGTGTACGTGATGTACAACTCCCAAGAAATTTCAAAGCTGGATCCAAAATCCAGTAAATGCAAATTCTTGGGGTATGCTGATGGAGTAAAGGGGTATCGCTTGTGGGATCCCACTACCCGCAAAGTGATCATCAGCAGGGATGTTATCTTTGTAAAAGATAAGCTACAAAGAAAAGAAGATGATGATAGCGCTGAAATTCAGAGACTACACAGATACATATGAAAAATGAGGTTGAACAAGGAGATTCTTCTGAAGCAGAACCAGCACATGATGAACAAGAACCAGAGAGTTCTGAAGCTCCAACAACTCGTCAATCAGATCGTGTTAGAAGACGTCCCAATTGGCACTCAGATTATGTTATAGAAGGAAATATTGCATACTGTCTTTTAACAGATGACGGTGAGCCATCAACATATCAGGAGGCAATAAACAGCTCAGATGCTTCACTGTGGATGATGGCGATGCAAGAAGAAATTGAAGCCCTTCATAAAAATAATACATGGGACCTTGTGCCACTACCACAAGGAAGGAAGCCAATTGGTAACAAATGAGTCTTTAAAATCAAGCGAAACAGTGAGGATCAAGTTGAGAGGTATCGTATAAGACTGGTGGTAAAAGGATATGCTCAAAAAGAAGATATTGATTTCAATGAAATATTTTCTCATGTGGTTTGACTAACAACAGTTCGAATAATTTTGGCGATGTGTGCTACATTAAACTTACATCTAGAGCAGCTAGATGTTAAAACTGCTTTTCTTCATGGAAATCTTGAAGAAGAGATTTATATGCTTCAGTCTGAAGGTTTTGAAGAAGAAGAAAAGAAGAACTTGGTTTCCAGGTTGAACAAATCACTGTACGATCTAAAGTAAGCGCCGAGGTGTTGGTATAAGAGATTTGATTCCTTCATTATGTGCTTTGGATACAACAGACTTAATGCAGACCCTTGTGCTTATTTCAAGAGGTCTGGTGATAACGATTTTGTTATATTTCTGTTGTATGTGGATGACATGTTGGTTGCAGGACCCAATAAAGATCATATTGAAGAATTGAAGGCGTAGCTGGCTAGGGAATTTGAAATGAAGGACTTAAGATCAGCAAACAAGATTCTAGGGATGTAAATTCACCGAGACATAAGTAATAGGAAGATTTGGCTTTCACAAAAGAATTACTTGAAGAAGATCTTGTCATGATTCAACATGCAAGATTGTAAGCCAATTTCTACCCCTCTTCCTATTAACTTCAAATTATCCTCCAGTATGAGTCCTAGCAGTGAAGAAGAGAGGATGAAGATGTCTCGAGTACCATATACATCAACAGTGGGAAGTTTAATGTTCGCTATGATATCAACAAGACCAGACATTACACAAGCAGTGGGAGAGGTTAGTCGGTACATGGCAAATCCAGGCAAAGAGCATTGGAATACAGTAAAGAAGATCCTGAGATACATCAAAGGGACCTCAAATGTTGCATTATGTTATGAAGGATCAAACTTACTAATCAATGGGTATGTAGATTCTGACTATGCAGGGGATTTGGATAAAAGCAAATCTACTACAGGATATATGTTCAAAATTGCTAGTGGAGCTGTAAGCTGGGTTTCAAAATTGCAGTTAGTTGTGGCTATATCCACAACAGAGGCAAAATATGTAGCAGCTACACAAGCCAGTAAAGAACCAATTTGGTTGAAGATGTTATTGGAGGAGCTTGGGCACAATCAAGAGTATGTCTCTCTATTTTGTGACAGTCAAAGCGCCTTGCATCTAGCAAGGAATCCAGTATTTCATTCAAGGACAAAGCGCATACGAGTTCAATACCATTTCATTCGTGAAAAGGTGGAAGAATGGACGGTAGATATGCAGAAGATCCATACCAAAGACAACATAGCAGATTTCATAACGAAAGCAATCAATGTTGATAAATTTACCTGGTGTCGATCCTCTTGTGGCCTGTCAGATACGTAAGTAACATGATGGTACAAGGTAGAAAGAATGGTGTGAAGATATTATTGTTTCAATCAAATCTTCAAGTGGGAGATTGTTGAAAAGTCAAATTTGGCTTTGTCAATTATAGTGGCAGCAGCCGGCTGCTAATTTAGTCTAAGTGGGCAACCAACTTTGGTTGATTTTAGTAAGGTATAATTACAAAATTTAATAACTAAACTTTAGGGTATTTACAAGATTAAATCCTTAAGATTTAGCTATAAATACCCTAGCCCATTTAGCTTCAAAACCATCCCAAAACATTCTAGCTTTCTTCCAATACTAGAGAGAATTTAGAGAGTTTCTTGAGAGTTGTTTTCTCCTTTTTATCAAGAGAGAATTATCATTGTTTTCTCCTTGGTCGATTGAGAGATGTTGTAATTCCTATTTTCTCATAGTGAAATTCTTCTATCGTTGCCCGTGGTTTTTACCCTATATTATTTAGGGGTTTTTCACGTAAATTTTGTGTCTCTTTTATCTTCAATTTTTATTTTCTCAAATTATCAATTGCGTTTTTGCTCTATCCGATAGCCGTCTTTCGCAAAATATTCAGCAGCCACGTTCTTAAGTCCATGTTGGAAGAGGAGGTGCGCATGGCAGGAGACACGATCCAGTTCCATAAACCACAGGTACGGCTATAATCTCTAAGGAATTGAATGATCGTTTCCAAAGCAACACCATAAAAGGGGCAAGCCAGGTGATCAGTAAGCATTCTTTTGCCACGTTCGCAGTTGGCCAAACAAAAATATGAATTCTTTGGGGTGCATGTAAAGACCATAAAAAATTCCAGCTGCTATCTTCAGCATCCCACTCATCTTCAAGGAGGAGTTTTGATGATTGTGAGAGATAGGGATGAAATATCCCACTGGCCATTATTGTCCATAAAGTTCTGAAAGCTTAGACTAGCGTTGAGAAGACTGCGATCAAGGATGCATTCTCGAAGGGGCCCTAAGGTCGGTATCCAAACATCATCCTAGAACCGAACGGTTTCGCCATTACCAACCGACCAAGCTAAATGCTAAAGCAGTTCATCCCAAATTTTCATAATGCCTCGCCAAAGGTATGAGTTGTGATGCCGAAAGATAAACCCTGGACAAACCTCCGCAAATTTGTATTTTTGCCTAAGAAGGGTAACCCGGTAGGCATCGGACATCGTGAGCAGAGAAAATCCCAGTTTCATCAGAAAAACTTTATCTTGTGATAGCGGCCATATAATACCAAGACCACCCCCCCTTCGATTAGTCGGTTGACACGCAGTGCTCCATTGAACCAGTGAGACTTTGTTTACAATGGAAGATGAGCCCCAGATGAAACTCCTAACATGGCGTTCGATATCATCTCAAGTTCGTTTCGATAGAGCCGTCACCTGTATAAAATAAACTGAAATAGCCGATAACACAGATTTGACCAGAGTTATACATCCCGCCAATGATAGAGTTTTGGCAGCCCAACCATTTAGTTTCCCATGGGTTTTGTCTAGGAGAAAGGTGAAATTGCTTGATCTTACTCTCCCGGAAAGGACAGGAACCCCAACGTAATGGCCCTCTTAACAAAATTTATGTGTACGACTTTTATTTAAATTCATAAAAAAAATCATGTATAGTTTTAAAATTTATAGTTAATTTTTGTATTAATAAAAGCAACTTTAGGATAATTAAGCTATATGATTAGGCGAAGCAGATGGCTATTAATATAAAGCAACAGGAAAGTACCAAGACTATGACTCGCAAAACAACATAAATACAATCTTATGATTTGCTCAAAAATATGTAAAAAATAATGATTATATACACTCATTTTTGTTCGGATTTTAGTTACACTTATTATTATTATTAATTCTATTATTATTAATATAATTACACATTTTTACAGGCCCAAAGGTGACTACATAAAACCCAAATTACAATATATTATCAAACCCAGTTCGGGCCCAGTACCAGGACTTAAACCAAGACCCAATTACAACCAGCTGATCTAGCAGCCCACCAGAGACCCAACTCAGACCCGATTCAAGCCCAACCGAAGCACAAGAGCCCAGACCCGATTAGGGTTCTATCTTTGCTATTTGGCGCCGCCACTCTCCCAGCCGTCAGATCTAGCGAAAACTAACGGTCCAGATACATCCAAATCTTGGGGGTTTTACCCTAAATATCATCAGTCGTCGCCAGTGGAAGTGGATCATTCGGTCACCTGCACGTGAGATGTACGCGCTCAACCCCTCAGTTTCCCCAGCCACGCTAGTCGCCACTGTTACCTCCATTGTCATCCCTACTATCATTCAGCAGTTAGTCACCAAGCCAATCAATCAGAGAAGAAAAACAAAAATATATATATGTTTGTACAATGATATCTCGAGGAGAGTTTTTTGGGGACATCCAACAAGCAAGATTAAAGACAGAGGAGGAAGAGAGAAGAAAGCAGAGAGAGAACGAAGAAAAAAATGGTTTTTTTGGTGGAGGAAAAAACATAGAGAATGGGATTCGAACACGGAAAAAAAACATCCAAATATATATATATATAACAAAGAGAGGATAGAAACATCTTACCGGAGTTCAAAACAAGCCGGAAATCCAAGAGTCTTCGAAGCTTCAAGTTTTCGAAAGGTAAAGGCTCAGATCTAGGATTTTAGGTTGCTTTTTAGGCAAGAGAGAGTTGAGATTTGTGTTGTTGAGAACGAGAGGGATATTTAGGAGGGTTTTTAATCCCTCCGACCGCCATGGGCGGCCGTGACTTACCACCGGTGAGCGGTGGTTTCCCCTTCCCGACGAGGGCGTTGAGAGAGTTCTTAAACTCTCTTTTTCTCTTCCAAAGTGAAAGGAAGCAAATGAAGAAGATGATGGAGAAAGCCCTAAGTTCGGGCTTATATACATGGATCGAAATGACGTATTTTGGCCCCCTCTCCCAAGTTTTCACAAGTTTTAGAGAAAATAGCATGTTTGGTCCCCATGTTTTATAATCTCACTGTTTAACCATCAAATGAACTTTGTAATATTTTGTTTCGGGCACTCATTCTTCCTATGTTTATTTTTAACTCACTGACCTATGTGTTATATTATTTTCTTTGATGTTCGAATCTGGCCATGACATTTAAGAATCTTTTATTTTGGGTCATATTTCATATGGATGCATTTTGGTATAATTTAACTGGTCATTTCATATTTCTTGTTTAGTTTATTTTAGTCTTTAATATTATTTGTGGTTTATTTACATTTTCAGCACCTATTGTTTAATAAATGTTCGAGCATAGCCTTTATTTGTTTGGTATTACTGTTTGGTCCCTCGAATCTTAGTTGTTGTTATTGTGGTCTTGTGAATCATCAAGTGAATATTGTTTTGGATGTTTGCATTATGATCTTTAGTGTTTTTTTATTTTGTTTTAGTCCTTTATGTGCATATATTGTATACATTATGTTCTATACGTTATATTAAATAAATATTAATATTGTTGTTTGTTGTATATATTTTATACACACACACATATATATATATATATTAAATAGCATTTATTTCCCTCGTATTTCTTTATCTACTTATACAATATTCGAATACTTTCAAGAACAACAATTTATAAAATGGGCGTGGAAAACATTGCTTGATCGAATAGTGCGATCCGATACGACGTTCTAACGAAATATGAATTCCAAATAAATCAAATTTATGTTTTAATGATGATCAATTCGTTTTTTTAAATGATGTAATGAGTGTTGTTTTAAATAGCAATTTATGTAAATGTCGATTTTTTTATATTTGATTCGTGTTTTTTATCGAGAGAATGTTCTTTTTAGGAAAGAAATAAGAAGAGATAGCATTCTCGTCTAAGGATGAGTCTATCTCGATATTTCTTTTAAAATTAAAAGATTTTCCTTAATAATTAATTCGAAACAAATTAATCAATGTTCAATAAACGGATCATATTTTAACTTTATGTTCGATTTATGATTTTCATTATTACGACAACGTGTAAGCGATTAAGTACCAATTTTTTTATCGCTGTGGGGGTGCATATCATTCCCCTCACGTAATCGACTCCCGGACCCGTTAAATTGAATCTTTGATAATGCAGACCAATTTTTATCTAAAAAATGGTTTTCTTAAAGTTGTTTTAAAAAACTTTTTAGGTATTCGACCTACCTAAGTCAAAAGTCGATGGCGACTCCGTTCAATCCCATCCAAACTAATTCAAAATAACCAATTTTTTTAAATAAAATCATTTTTTTTGTTTATTTTTAAACTTAATTGTTTTTTAAAAAATGGTTATTATAATAATAATAATGATTAAGCTCTCCTTTCATTGTTTGTGAATTTTAACAAACAAAATAACATAAAAAGAAAAGGAAAACAAGTTGACACCCAAAACGCAAAATTTAAAGTTGTAAATGACAAATTAATACAGTTCTAAAACAACTCCAATGTTTAAATAAAAAAACCAAATCCAGTAACAAAATTCTTCAACCCGAAGATACCGTAAACGTATCCCCATCCTAAAAAAAATTAGTAATTGCTCAAATTATATAATTTGTGTTAAATAAGTGTCTAAGTTTTTTTTTATTTATCTGAGTGCCTAATGTTACAAACGCTAGTACTTTAAGTGTCTGAAACGTAACAATCGTTAGATAAAAACTGTTATCCATTCATTTTTTTGACACGTGTCTCTGATTATATTTTTTTATAAAATTCGAATATATTAAAATTAAAATAAATAAAACATTAATATTAATATTTTAACCTAAAAGTAAAAAAACCTAACATTTACTGATCCTCCCCCTTCTCTGCAACTCTCCCCCTCCCCCATTCACCGTTAAAGAACATTGAGTTCACCACACGCGGGCTCACTTGTTGGCCGATGTTCACCACATGCGGTTCGAAACGATTGAGCGGTTCGACCGGTTGGAAGGCTGGTTGGAGCAGAGGCTCAATTCGATGAATATCGGAGCGGGAGGGTGGGTCGAAGAAGCAGTTAAGAGAATGGAAGTTGAAGAGGAAGCTAGTTTGGGAATTATCGGTGGAGTTGGTTTGGATTTAGGAAAAGTTGAGTGAAAAATATGATAATCGGAAGAGATGATATAAATGTAGTTGGAATTTGGGGTATTGGAGGATCGGGTAAAACTACACTGGCCAATGAAATTTGTAGAGATAAAGTCCGAAGTAAGTTTTTTTCCTTGATGTAAGGAGTTGATCAAATGAAGTTTTTGTTGATTCTTCTAGTCGGTAATGCCCGATTATGGTCGAACTAATTGCTTCTGTTTTCATTTTTTAAGGTTACTTCAATGACATAAATTTGTTCGTAACTATATCATAATCACCGGATAACCAACAGTTGAGGGCAAGAATATGGGGATTTCTTACAGGAAACGAAGCCATGGGTTACACCAATAACCTGTTTGAGTCGGGAAGTGGACCACGAACTCTGTTTATTTTAGATGATTTTTTGTTCTTCCCATACCTAAACAACTAATTTTCAGGATCTTAACATATAAAACTCTAGTTGTTTCAAGATTCAGGTTCTCAACAACTGTCGTTCGTGAAGTTTACAAAGTTGAGTTGTTGAGTGCAGATGAATCGTTGTCCCTGTTTTGTCACTCTGCTTTCGGGCAAACTTCAAGCCCGCTGCCAATGAGATTTTGGTCAAGCAGGTAACCAACTAACTTCAAGGATGACTCGATGTTCTTTCGTTCTTTAAATTTCAGGAAGAACGAGGGAAAATCGAGAGTTTCAACAGTGAATGGGGCACGGGGAGAGTTGCAGAGGGGATGGTGGTAAAATTTGGGTTTTTTACTTTTAGGCTAAAATATTAATATTAATATTTTATTTATTTATTTTTTATATATTCAAATTTTATAGAAAAACGAAAAAAATATAATTAGGGACACGGTCAAAAATGAATGAATAACGATTTTTATTAACGGTCTTTACATCCCGAGCACCTAAAGTGTTAATGTATGTAACGTTAGGCACCCGGATGAAAAAAAAAAACGTATCAACTTATTTGGTACAAATGGTATAGTTTGGACACTTAATTTGGGTATTAAGCCAAAAATAAACTTAAAAAAACTTCTTACTCCATACCCATCAATCTGTTAAGTACCCCATCAAGATGCACCAGGAATAGCAGCTGCAGCATATGTGCTCGGATCCTGATTTAACGGCATAGCATATCCGTAACCATAAGCACCGTACCCTTGCCCTTGGTAATATCCTCCATTCCACTGATTACCCGAATCGCCTCTCCACTGTCAAAAACCGGTATTGAGAAGTAACACAACCGATACCAGAAGGGTGGGTATGCATCTCCATCTTCAGGAGACTAACTACTCATGCTCTGTTATACTATTACCGGTGATAGATGATCGGCATTTTGCAATGAGCAAGGCAGCAACAAATAGGCCATAAGACAGTTGCCTAGTAAGAATATCTAGTTTAGTATAAATTTACCTGTTTGTTTCCTACATTGCGACCCCAAGAAAGACGGACAGTCTGCTTGCCTATGGTTGTCCCATTCAAACTCTGGATTGCTTCCTCGGCATTCTTCCTGCAAAGTACACACATTAAATAATATAGGCACTTTGAGTAGATAACAAATTAATAATGAACCCACATGCCAAGACACGGATTGTAAGAAACCTAGCAGTCTGCATCACTCAAGTCAAAATGTGCACCGATACTTTGATGATATTATCACTAATGGAGCTCCAAATACGAATCTTTAATGATAATTACCACACTTAAACAAATAGTAAAGTACAATGTGGGGAAGTTAAGTACAAATAGAGAGGCACCTGTTCACAAATTGCACAAACCACATCCTTTTCCAGGTGGTATTTGACATAGATGATCTCACCAAACTGTGAAAAGGGTTGTTTCAGATCATCATCAGTAACATCGGAGTCAAGTCCTCCAACGAATATCTGCAACAAACATAACTTCATAATCAATGATACATATAGGGGAGAAGATAGCAACGAGGGAGGGAGGACTAACGGTAGCATTATTTGAATCATTGTCGTATTGAGAACCTTGCCCTACAGCACCATTTGATGCATATCCACCAGACAATACCACAGCTAACAAAAATAAAAATGAAAATATAATGATTCAATTAAAACTCACATCAAGCTTTAAGATACAGATAGAATACATTCAACATGATAGAAGGATTAAGGAAAATTCTGGGATCTCCATGCTAAAGAAACAGAAAAAAGATCAGATAATGAACATTTGAAATAGCATACTCCAACATATGAACGAATCCTGAGACAAAGACTATTCTTTGAAAGAAAATGGAAGGACAAAATCACATATGACACTTAAGTCAGAACCCATTAATCACCAATTTTACTAATGAATAGATCAGGATGTTGCACCAAGGTTGAAGAGAGGAAGATTTAATCCAAAGGCCAACCAAGCATATTAATCACCGTGGCACTGGCAGAAATCATACCTTGTGAAGAATACTGTTGCTGATATCCAGATGCTTTCTTGGAGTAGCAACACCGATTCTCATAGGCCTACTTAAGCAATATTCACCATTCAAAGCAGTCATAGCCCTTGACCTTTCATTTTCATCACCAAACCTAACAAAACCGTAACCTTTTGAACGACCTGTATTTGAATCAATAACAACTTTTGCTCCTTTGACAGATTGAAATCTACTAGAAAAGGTTTCGTGCAATATTGTATCAGTTACATCTGCAGCCAAATCCCCTACAAAAATCGATAGGTCAGAACCCGTTTCAGGTTGCGTTTCATTCGCACTGAATGAAGCCCAATTGAGACGAAAAGGCTGCTCTGTATTTGGCATTAAAGAGCCATTATAGCTTTGCAAGACCTTTTCTGCTGCTGCCCGTGTGTGAAACTCCACGAATCCATATCCTTCAGACTGACCAGTTTGCTTATTGCGTATAATCTTGACAGAAGAAACCTGGATTTTGAAAGGCCAAATGTCAGAAACAAAGCACTTTTACTTACAGGAGCCTGTCTTATGGATAAGATACAGATCAGCATAAGATACACAATGAGCAGCTAATCTTCAAAAGAAATAAAACCAATAAAATTTTTCATAGATTTCAACACAATGGGCTGCAGGGAGGTATTGGAGGAGTCTTGAAAGATTCGGAATGTTCTACTTTATATACCTTTTCTTTTGCGGTGGGACCTGGTCCTCCCATGTTAGCTGAGCTGAAAGCTATTAAACAAGGGATGATCTATTCATTTCTTCCGAATGGGCTTTGAAGGGAAGACTAATCCTTGAGACAGATTGTAAAACAGCAGTTGACTGGATTTTGATGCCATTTCTGCCCCTACTTTTTCAATACTTTAGTTGGGGAAATTGAGGCCTTAGTTTCTGCTAGGGGTATTATTGTTAGATGGATTCCTAGGTCATGCAATTGGGAGGCTGATAAGCTAGCAAAAGAGGGTATTGGTTGATGTTTGAGCTTTATGGTTGTTTTGGTTTGTATTATATTTCGGACAGTTTATTTAGTAAGCTGCAATCTTATGTAAACATGGTTTTTTAATATAATGAGGTACTCTTTTCCTCCTTCCGCTAGTTGCCTCTTTCACAAGAGCCAACTATGATGGTTTTTAATGAGACCTCCTATTCCTATAAAAAAAAAAAGAACAGTAAAATATACAAAATCTTGTGATCCTCTTCTCAATGCTTCTTTTCTGCAGTGAAACTTTTTTAAGTATTACAAGCAAAGAAACGAAGAAAGCTTTCTACAAGATCATGGTACAAGAGAGCAGTTCTCACAAATAAATAGTTCCAATATAAGTGGAGCACTTCCTTCAAATGCTGTCCGTAACTTTTCACATAATCAACTCCGTGACCTTTGAATCAAAAATCAAGAGGATTCTATTTCCAGTGTCTATGAAAGAGTTATCTAGATCAAATATCTTATATTAAGAAGTCCATGTAGCTAGGCAAAATGCAAGCAAAATTGATTGACATATGGTCAACCTCAAACCACACCCCAACCCACTTCCCAAATTAACACCCAACAGGAAAAGGTATTCCATTTATAGTTATAACACAACCTTCACACACAAGCCAGATGATCGATTATCCACACATGAACCCAGATATAGAAAGAAAGTGCAAGCTGAAAGAAAGATTAAAGCATTATACTGTCAAAAGGCAATGGGTGAAGAATAGTAAAAGGTATACGTGTTCCAATTATTCAAACCAATAGCTCTTGTACCTTGTTAAATTACATGAACGATTTTAAAAATCTTAAAATGATAAGAAAGGATCCAGCCATTCTATTAAAGTTCTAACAAGAACTAAATGAGACCCTGCTATTGCTTCAGGTTTTGATGTGAATTGTGGGTTTTTATTTTACTAATGAAGCAACTTATAATTCATGTTTCTTAAATGAAATGCAAGCCGGCTTTAACCAGAACCTGATCCTCTAGACTCAACAGCATTTATTCAGTATTACCTTATTATGGCAAGTAACAAATGTCTATGGATCTGTTTAGCTTGAATAGAAAAACACCGTCTTTAGATAAACGACAAACTTGGGGGGGGGGGGGATTACCCTAATTAGACAAACAAATGTAAACCAGTAACTTATATTTTCTTATATCTTGTGTATGAATTAAACCACAAATTGTCTACAATTCACTTCATTAACCAATTACGGTGCATTTTTCTCTATCCTAACAATCATAAGACCAATTTAATTATAGGAAACAAGCTCTTAACTGCAACCCATTTCATAAATCCTCTTTAATCAATCAACCAACCATCACTTTCTCTAATCTAGCATAAGCCTTGAACCTTAAGTACACTAAAACCCCAGGAAACAATAGAAACAAAAGGATCCTATAAACCACCAAAGAGATCTAAAAGTAAGATTCACATGTAACAAAACATCCATCTACAATTTCATGATATATATTACTGAAGATCCACATGTAACAAAACATCCATCTATAATTGATATATATTACTGTTATCGTTCTTAGTTTTACCTCTCCGGTTTGAGAAAAGCAACCATGGAGATAAGTCTCGTCCATCCAATGAGCAAGGTCACCAACCCAGATCGTTTTAACCTCATCCGAGTTAGACCCTTGTTGTTGCTGCTTCTGCGAGTAGCTTTGCTGATGGTACGGGCGCTTACCTTGCTGCTGCTGATATTGTTGGTACTGGAAATGAGGATTGTTGTAAGCCAAATAATGGTGAGGGTACATCATCATCTGCTGCTGCATCATTACCATCGCAGCCGCCGTTGGGTACTGCATGGGGCCCATCCACTGGGCCGCAGCCCACTGCGACCGCTGTTGTTGCGGCGGCGGCGTCTGCTGCTGCTGCTGTTGTTGCTGTTCTTGTTTTGAGTTCAGATCAGTACCGCTGGTTGACTGCATCTTGACGTACAGATAGATAAGACGACCTGATCTAATACTTTGGATCTTCTCTCTCTTTGTTTTCTCTCTTCTCACCGTTAAGAGGCGAACGAACGAGAGAAAAGGGAAAACAAGAGGAGGAAAGAGGGAAAACTGTTGCCTGAAGAAATGTAAGTTTATAGGGAATCTCTCATGAAAGGCGGGTTAATATACGGCTAATATACAGTATTACTGGATACATTAAAATGTATTTAATAAATTCGGTTTAGCGGTACCTATTATGTTGACAACTAATAATGTTTTAGGTAGAAAAATATGAAAAACTATTAAAAAATTTGGTAACCGGTAAACTTTGGTTATCGGTAAGTATCTATCATTTTTATAAAAGTGTCCAAACTTTTAACATATCAAGTAAATTTTACCGGTTTTGTCATAATGAATCTGGTTTTGTCATATTTTTACCTGTTATATTGTAAATTATCTATCCTTTTTATAAAAGTGTTCATACTTATTTCACTGTGAAAATATATTTATTATTATCTTTAGTTAATATTGTTAAATTTAAAATCTAAATAATATTTTATAAAATATCAAAACAATCAAATAATTTTTTGTGTAAATGAAATTATTAAATTAATATTGTAGGTGGAAAACATGAAACACTATTAAAAAAATTGAAACATAAATTACATAACTTTCAAAAAAGTATATATCATTTTATAAAAGTGTTCATACTTATTTCACTGTTGAAAACATATTTATTATTATATTTGGTTAATATTGTTAAATTTAAATTCTAAATAATATTTTATAAAATATCAAAACATCAAATAAAATTTTGTGTAAATTAAATTATTAAATTAATATTGTAGGTGGAAAACATGAAACACTATTAAATAAATTGAAACATAAATTACATAACTTTAAAAGCAGTTTTAAATCCTAAAAAGTGTCGATACTTTAAAAAATATATCGATCCAAACGATATACCATGTAAAAATATGATAAAACCGGTAACAAAATGATAAAACCGGTAAATTAAAAGGTCGATACGTTATATAAGGATCGACACTTTGTGAATTTAAAAGAGAAGCAGTTATAGCGCCTATAATGTGTCGATACTTTAAAAAAATATATCGATCCACAACGATATAACAGGTAAAAATATGATAAACCGGTATCAAAATGATAAAACCGGTTAAAATGATACCGGATATATTGAAAGTGTCGATACTTTCGTAAGTACGTGTAATAAATTATCGACACTTTCAAAGAAATAGGTAATTATCCTTTCGAAAGTATCGACACCTGACATAAAAGTATCGACACTTTGTATTTGTATCGATTAAATATAAATAACATATCCGATGAAAATATAAAGGCCATAGCTAAATATCCTCTGAAAAAAGATAGAACGGACGAGTTTTGAAATCGAAGAGTAATTGTTGCTGCATTTCAGAAGGCGTTTCTAAAGCGAAGTTTGTTTGTTTGTTGCTGCAGTCGAATCGAAAAGTATGTTGTCGAAACCCTAATTTTTATTATTACAGTAATCGCGATAGGGTTTTTTATGTGTTGTTTGGGGTTTTGGAGTAAGGAAGCATTTGGGACCGATTGCAGGTAGAAATAGATATTCAAGGAAAAATATAAATGTCGATACTTTTATTAAATATTATAGGTAGAAAATGATATTATAGGTTGTATAAATGTGCCGACACATTTTGGTGTGGCCATTCAAATTCTTTTGAAGAAAACCGTTTTACCACAAGAGTAGTTATCTATATTTGTATATTGAAAAGTGTATGTAACAAATAATTTGATTTGCGTAAACTGATATGAAGGAAAAATGGAGTCAATGGGTTGGAAAATTGTTGGTGGAGCAGATTACTTTGAAATTGAGGCCGAGACTCGAAAGCAACCAAAGGGTGGATATAGTACTTCTAGTAAGTATCAATGTATTTTTGTTATTATTGTTGAAATGGTAATTGGATTAAAGTATCGATAAACTTTAAATTGATTACAAATTTTAAATGTTACAGTATGGCCGAATGCAAAAGGACGAAGGGAGATGGCACACAGAGCGGTTCGGTATGTAAAATGAAATTGACATTGAGTAGTATTAGTATTTAGGTTATGTATTGATTAAGAAACGTTTATGTTTAATATTAGGTGAAAAAAGATGTGAGGTCCAAATGGAATTCAATGAGTGATGCTGAAAAGGAACCTTACATCACACAGTCAATGAATGATAGTAAAGAATACAAAGAACGGAGGAAAGCACATGAAATAAGGTATTCATTAAACTTGTAAATACGTTGATACAAAATATATAAGAACTATAACATTATATATGTTAAAAAATGTAGGAAGTGTCGACAAGATGCGCATTAAAAGGGTGAATTTATTAATTAAACACCTTAAGGAGAAGGGTCAGTTGAATGTGCTGGGAGAAATAGGTTTTGGATCGTTGATCGGAGTAAGGGATCGACTATTCGGAGGGAATTGTGTCGATCCTTGATGGCACAATTTGACGTCAGTCAATGTATGGCTAAGTATGGTGATTATTCATTCCCTCTGGGGGTATCGACTGCTGCTGCCGTATTGGGGGTACAAAACAAAGGCAAAAGTGTTATAGAAGTCTGTAGGAGTAAGAACTGGAAAGCACTGCCTCCAAATATGGTTTGAATCATAAGGTGACATATGCTGAAGTTGAAGAGGATATCAAAAGTGGATCTTACTGGGGGGATGAGCTGAAGGCCCGAGTTCTATTGTACCTTGTCGGGATATTTCTTTGTCCAACAGGTGATACGTCAACGAACAAGGAATATATGAAGCTCATTTGCGATGAAGGCTTGAAGGGTGAATTCATTGGGCTGAATATATCCATTCGAGATTGATTGAATCAATAATCACCTTTAAAAAGGGCAGCCAGAGATACCTCAAAGGGTGCATAGCAATCTTAGAGGTAAATGAGTTGAATCACTTTTTTGTGTTTTTATATAAAAATATAAATTTTATTATAATGCAGGTTGCACTGTTCGATTTTTGGTCGGGCTGTGAGGCAGTGCCGGCTTATGAAAGAACCGGAGTGGCACGCATCCGTGCATGGGGAAGGAAGAGGTGGTTAGAGTGATGGTGAAGTTGAAGTTGGATAGAGGGAAGAAGCAAGAAATGGTAATAAATGTAATTAAATAATATTAAGAATATAATCAATGTCTTAATATTGTAATTTAATTTAAGGTTATTGGCAAGGATGTAGAGGAGGCAGTGGAGGCAGAGGAGAAGAAAGGAGGGATGGTTGTATTGGGGGATGACGGTGAGTGGGACGACGGTGAAGCAAAACAGAGTAACTTCGACATTTTGATGTCTGAATTGGTGATATCAAAAAAAATCCAATTTGAAATCATGCAAAGACAATCAAGAGTCGAAGAGAAACTTGATCAAGTCGTAGAGAAACTCGAGAGAGTCGAAGATACACTCGAGAGGCATAAGGGGGTAGTGGAAGGAAAAATAGATGGAGTGGTGAAAGAAGTAGAGGTGTTGAGGGGTGAAGTGGTGAAAGAAGTTGGGGTGTTAAGGGGTGATATTAAGATGGTGACGGGAGAAAAATTTGAGGGAGTGGTGAAGGAGGTTGTGGATTTGAGGAGTGAACTTACGGGGGTGAAGGGGGTGGTTGATAAATACTCGGATGAAGGAGCTCAATTGAAGGGTGAAATAAAAGAGATGAAGAGCTATGTAGAAAAAAAAGTACGATGAACTGAAAAAATATGAAGAAGAAAAGAGGGAGGAGGAAGAAGAAGAGATGGAAGAAATGAGGAGGAAGGAAGTCGATGTCATTTATACACCGGAGAGTGTTATAGCAGCAGTTTTGGATTCGGAATGTCCTGCACCCAGAAGAAGAGCAGAAGGTAAGTTTAATAAAAGAATACTTAATTTGATTTTATTATGTTGTTGTGACAAAAATTTGTATGCAAAATTGTAGGTTGAAAAAGCGGATATTCCAAGCGGAATTGATGACATCGAAGCTGCAATTTGTGATTATTTATGGAATAGCGAGTTAGAATCGGGGTACGTGAAATATATTGTTTTGTGAGTGATATTTAAATATTTCATGAAACATTAATCCTAATGATTCATACAGATATTCTGTAACTCAATGGGAAATCAATTCGCTACTGTATACGACGTTGCAACGTTGAAGCCTACGGAATGGGTTGGTGGTGTGGTAAGTAGAAAGTAGAAAATGTTAAAACTTATTGAATATGTTCTGATTGTGTAATTAATTTTGTTAGGTTATCGATTTGCTCGCCTGGACCATATGCTACGATTCTCAAAAGTCACTCCGGATGATTGGCTACCTTCCATACCTCTTAGTAGTGAGTTAAATTAATAAATATTGAAAAGTAGTGTTATAGACGGTAAATTAATAATGTTTGTTGCGTAATTACAGCAACAGGCGTTGGAAGCCAACAACAAAGAAAGTGTTGAGAGTATTTCTACCTTCTAGGGTGTCATATTGGATAACTATGTGAAATTCACCGACTGTGAGAAGGTAAGACACCATACCAATTGCAAATGATGTTTTCGGATATAGAATGTTGAATTTTGTCAAATTGGGTGTGAAATTTGTTGCAGATCATGATCACAATAAACTACCATAATTCACATTGGTATCTGTTGGTGTTGGATATGGTAGATCATGTTGTAACAATATATGATAGTATGTTTACAACTGAAGCAGCTAAACAGAGAGTGAAGGATGCTAAGAGATTGGTATGTATGTATGTATGTATGAAAGGACATTATGTAAATTATAATGCATAATTTTTTTGGTGCATAACTTCTTCTATTTTAATGCAGATTAAAATATTAGATTCTTATAATAAGAAACGCATTTGGGTTGAGTCCTATGGATCTCTAGGAAAGTATCCCTTGAAAAATTTCAAATTTGTGGAGCATAAGAAGAATAAGCAATTGAATGGGTATGAGATGTTATCACAAATAGAAAGCTTAATTTATGCAGTATTCATCATAATTGACATGTGTGGTTTTCAAATTTGTAACAGATATGATTGCGGCATGTGTGATGATGTGGATGGAATCGATCGGTTCTACAGGGGCAACTGGTGATTTGTAAGTGGATAAAAAATCGTTTGTGGTAAAATTGTTAAAAGTCGTAGATGAATGCTGTAGTGACAATACTTAACGTTCTGACAATTTGAATATAGGTTGTTGGAGACTGGATCGATCGCGAGTATTAAACGATCTCGTAAGCCACAATCAAAATGAACGAAGACAGGAGATAACAAAAGCTGCAATATTACATAAGAATAACAAAAGGATGCAATGATGTAAATGTAGGGTTAATTTTGTATAAGATTATAATTTTGTATACGATTTATATTTTTGTATGTGAATATAATATGAATGAGATGAGAAAAGTTAGGAGTATGTTGTTGTACATGTTTCTTATACACATTAAGGGTCATGTTGATACTTGGAAGTAAAAGGCAATTTACAATATGGCCAACAGGGTGCACCATAAAGTGTCGATCCATATATAAAAAGTGTCAATCCCAAAAACATCGAAAACCAAAAGTATAATGTAATATGTAATTTTTCAATCTAACCGGTACAATTATACCGGTTTTATGAGAGAATATGTCTAAATAATGTGTCGACACTAATATAGTTTGTGTCGATATTTTTTTTCCAGAATGAATGGAAAACATGGTGCACCCATAAAGTGTCGATCCATATATAAAAAGTGTCGATCCCAAAATCATCGAACCCAAAAGTATAATGTAATATGTAATTTTTCAATCTAACTGGTACAATTATACGGTTTTATGAGAGAAATGTCTAAATAATGTGTCGACACTAATATAGTTTGTGTCGATATTTTTTTCCAGAATGAATGGAAAACAGAGTGCACCATAAAGTGTCGATCCATATATAAAAAGTGTCGATCCCAAAATCATCGAACCCAAAAGTATAATGTAATATGTAATTTTTCAATCTAACCGGTACAATTATACCGGTTTTATGAGAGAATATGTCTAAATAATGTGTCGACACTAATATAGTTTGTCGATATTTTTTTCCAGAATGAATGGAAAACATGGTGCACCCATAAAGTGTCGATCCATATATAAAAAGTGTCGATCCCAAAATCATCGAACCCAAAAGTATAATGTAATATGTAATTTTTCAATCTAACGGTACAATTATACCGGTTTTATGTGAGAATATGTCTAAATAATGGTCGACACTAATATAGTTTGTGTCGATATTTTTTTCCAGAATGAATGGAAAACAGGGTGCACCATAAAGTGTCGATCATATATAAAAGTGTCGATCCCAAAATCATCGAACCCAAAAGTATAATGTAATATGTAATTTTTCAATCTAACCGGTACAATTATACCGGTTTTATGAGAGAATATGTCTAAATAATGTGTCGACACTAATAGAGTTTGTGTCGATACTAATTTAAATATCAAGTGTTTTCCACCGTTTACGATATAGTACTCTTAATCGAGAAACCCTAAACATAAAGGCAAGCAGGCAGATCTTCCTCTTCTTCTACTGTTATCATAAGTGACGATCAGATATTCAGGTAAATTTATCGATATTTTATGGGTTTGATTGATTTCTATATTGGAGTTTTTATCCTGAATGTGTTGTGTTCCATTGTAATAGGGGTAGCATCCAACCAAAATGGCTCCAAAACGTCAGCGTCAGAAGCGAGGTCTTTCTCAAAGCTCTTCTCAACCCAGTTCTTCTCAACCACCTCCTTCTGTAACAAACGATTCTTCTGAGGAAATCAGGTCCTTCGAAACTCTGAACTTTAGATCCGACATGGAGAAACAAAGATGGCAGACGAGTTTTAAAGTAAGGAAGATTCGTCCGAACGTGTCATTGACCTGGGTTTCTTGTTTGATGATAAATATGCATTTAGTTTTAAATCCACATTTACATCTTGGGGTTGGCTTGAATTCCTTGGTGTAGAACCAAGATATTATCCCAACCTAGTTAGAGTCTTCTACAACAATGCTTCCTTACAGCACGAGCCTAATAAGACTAATATAATAGGAATTAATACACATGTCATGGGGAAGGATATATATATCTCCAGAAACTATTGCGGAGGGTTTAGGTGTAGCGAATACAGGGGATTCAGATGAAAATGGTGTAGATTGGTCTACAATTAAACGGGTTACTAGAAATAGCCCAATTCACCTCGATGTAGAGTCGAGAGTGTTCACAAAATGCTCACATGGTATATCCGGCCTAGTGGGGGAAAACATTCAACGCTTCGAGACAGCGATATTGGTGGATAGCAAAGTATAAAATCCAAACGGCTCCAAACATTGCAAAACTCATATTTAATACAATTTTATATATGGTCACAAAGGGAGCAACAATTTCAACTACACTACCATATAGATGTGTCATCACCCATCTGTTGAAGAAGAAGGAAGTTGATTGTTCGCATGACGCCCCTGTTCGATTAACCCGCAAGATTGACATGGTATTATTAAAAAAGCGGGATATGATTTGTTGAAAAACTCGGTTGGAAGCGTGTCAAGGAGGTCGGATTAGATCAAGAGAGGGAGGAAATGGACCCCGTGGCCATGAAGAAGAGCAACCAAGGGAGACGCAATGATGGAAGAAGCTCCAGTTGCAGAGGATGTCACAATTAAGACCGTGATTGAATACATGGTTAATTTTCGGGAGCATATTGATTCCCTTGTGAGTGGAATGCGATTCGATATTTCATCATTGCAACGTGAAGTCTCCATGTTGCGTAACGAATTACGTCAACGACATCAAACGAGTTAGGTAATTCATTATCTATGTTTCTTAACATTTACACGTTCTGAACTTTATTTTATTTTTTTTAACAGATGTGGACAACCAAGCGGTCGCAGAAGATGAAGCTGACGATGAAGATGACGATGATGATGACGATGAAGCTGGCGATGAAGATGATGACGATGATGATGATGATGAAGATGATGATCCAAACAAGTATATCGTGTCTGCAACGCCGCCTTCAAGAAAACTTTTAATTTTTGATCTCAATGGTGTCCTTGCCTACATCCCAAGACTGCCGGCAGGTTTTATTCTATTCTTTTGTATCCGTTATTTTAACATATAAGCGTAGAACTTAATCTCATTTTCTTCATGTTGTAGATGTTGTCCTCAGAAGAGGATTATTTGAATTTATGCAATTTTGTGTCGACAATTTTGTTGTTGCCCTTTGGTCTTCAAAGATGAGGTTAGAACATGTTTGAGGCAATTGAATTATGTAGTCAAAACGTTAATACATTTGAATGTTAACATTCAAACTTGATTACAATCTCAGGCATAACGTCGACCGTTTACTTGAGAAACTACCTGTATTTTCCGAGCATTTTCTATTCGTGTGGGTAAGATGAATGTCATTACAGTTTGCTGACTTTTCGTTGTCTATGATTCCTACATATTTATGTTCGACTGTTTGTGAACAGGATCAAAAAAAATGCAAAACATACGATTCTATTACCTACTGTAAAGATCTCAATGATGTTTGGAACGCGTGTCCAGATTTTAACGAGCTAAATACACTTTGGTCGATGATTCAGCGGAAAAAAAAAAAATGATTTATAATCCGGTAAGTTGCATTATGCAATATGTTTTTCCAGTTGAACAGGTGTTCAGACATTGATTATTTTAACAACTTATGTGTTTATATAGAAATACAATTACATGTCCACATACCTTTGACGCTGCTTCCCATTCGAACGACAAAGCTCTAGGTATGACACAAATTTATTCATGCTTATGCGAATTAATTATTGTTAGTAAAATTGTACTCATTAGTTTGATAATTGAAATTATTTATGTATGTCCTCAGAAAAAGGCGGAAACATACGAGAGTATTTGGAAAATTTGTTGAAGGCCTCTAATGTTCCGGACTTCGTTAGAAACAACCCTTTTTCATCGGATTAATTTTGTTTGTCGGTACATTATTTGAACATTCTTGTGTATTATATTTTGGTGTGATTATATGTGTGTATATTTCATTAATTATTCCAATTTGCTTCTATGTGTACATATACATTTGAGTGTCTACTTTTTAATATATTGTAAAGTATCTATCCTTTTATAAAAGTGTCTATACTTTTCCACTTTGGAAAACATTAATTTAAGGTTATCTTTTGAGTGAGTTTTAAGATATTAATTTAGTAATTATAGGCGTCTAATGATTTTTTTTACGTTACGGTATATATTATTAAATTAAAAATTCTTAATATTATTATAAATATCAAAACAATCAACTAATTTTTTGTGCAAATGAAATTATTAAATTAATATGTAGGTGGAAAACATGAAACATACTTAAAAATATTGAAACATAAATTACATATCTTTAAAAAAGTATCGATCCTTTTATAAAAAGTATGGACACTTTCAACATATAATAAAATAGGTAAATTTGCAATATAACCGGTATAAATATACCGGTTTTATGCGAATAGGTCTACAACCTATATCGACACTTTTTAATATTGTGTCGGTACTTTATGTCCATATTGGAAGAAAAATGTGTCGATACGATTTAAAAAAGTGTCGACATTTACACATCGGAACCCATAATAATGTAAAGATAATTTTGTAATATAACCGGTATAAATATACCGGTTTTATGCGCGAATAGGTCTACAACCTATA
Source organism: Hibiscus syriacus (assembly GCF_006381635.1). Taxonomy (NCBI): domain Eukaryota; kingdom Viridiplantae; phylum Streptophyta; class Magnoliopsida; order Malvales; family Malvaceae; genus Hibiscus; species Hibiscus syriacus. Next base: position 21,524 of record NW_024062694.1, on the reverse strand, counting down.
TCGACACTTTTAATATTGTGTCGGTACTTTATGTCCATATGGAAGAAAAATGTGTCGATACGATTTAAAAAAGTATCGACATTTACACATCGGAACCCAGATTTATAATGTAATAGATAATTTTGTAATATAACCGGTATAAATATACCGGTTTTATGAGCGAATAGGTCTACAACCTATATCGACACTTTATAATATTGTGTCGGTACTTTATGTCCAGATTGGAAGAAAAATGTGTCGATACCATTTAAAAAAGTGTCGGTAATTTTAAGTAACGCGGTTTTTCTTCCTTCATTCAAAATATTTATATGTACATACAATAGGAGTCATATTGATACTTACGATATATATGGAGATCGTTGTCATTCCATTCCGTCTTCGAAAAAATCAGTGATGTAGGTGTGCTTGTACTCAAACTGAGCTTGACTTGAGGACATGTTAGTTTGTTATGCCCCTCACCGTTGCAGTACCCACATCGCCTAATTTTCTTCTCGACCTTGTTCTTCGGCACTTCTTTTCGCTTGCGTTGTTTCGTTGAGGGTCACGAACATTGTTTACTACAATGCTCTGGTTGACTGAATGATTCAAACCAAACGAGTTTTCTAATTCTTCTATTAGTTTTTTCATCTCATCTCTTGCGGTTTTGAAAGACTCGTCTGTCTTTGATGCAATGTAGCATAACCTACTTGACGTTGAACGTAGAGCAGCGAACCTTGCCATTTGCATCACTTCTGGAGACACATTCAAATCAACATAGCTGGGTGCAGAAGCCTTCGCATCATTAGTCCACCTACTTTGAATCAAAGTCCCGGGCAAATATGTGTAGTCCAATTGCTTCAAAATGTGAAGTTGATGGCGACACGGAAGTCCAACGGTCTCGAATTTTTTGCAGGAGCAAATTAGAGTTTTCGTACGAGAATCAAAACTAATTTCAAATTTCCTATTTTTTTCTGCGTACTTTGACAAAATATAATGTTGACATTCATCTGATAAGGACTTAATCTCTGCCTCAATCCGGTACAATGTCTCCCGTATAAGTTCATCTTGGAACAGACGAAAAGATTCGCGGGTAAAAATCGCAGCGGCATGGCTTTCAAGGTCGACCAGTTTTGTGATCTGGAAGGGCTTCGTATGGGAACTTAAGTAATCCGCTTTCAACTCGTTCATACGCATTCTACTAATTCCATCTTCAATTGCACGAACAACATCTAAATAGTCTTCTTGTGTTTCAGTGCAATAGCTAGTGAAGCATTCAGACTCGCACCTTTGTGTTGAGCGAATATTGGCAAAGAAATGACCGGTTAGATATGCATGTGCCCATAAGTGTCGTGTATTTCCCTTCTCAATCACCCATGGATGCTTTTGGACGTTGAATTCTGAAACAATCGAACGCCATTGAATATCAAATTCCTTGGTTGTCCACCAGGAAGCCATGCATTTTGAGAATGCTGCTGTAAACTTTGGGTCACCAATGTTAGCTTGTGCATTGCGAGAAAGATGCCAAGAACATAATCTGTGCTTAGCATAAGGGATAACAGATTTGATAGCCCTCTGCATTGCCCTATCCCCATCGGTATATATTATTATTATCTTAAAAATAATAAACATATATATTACATATTTATTATTATCTTTGGTTAATGTTGTTAAATTTAAATTCTAAATAATATTTTATAAAATATCAAAACAATCAAATAATTTTTTGTGTAAATGAAATTATTAAATTAATATTGTAGGTGGAAAACATGAAACACTGTTAAAAAAATTGAAACATAAATTACATAACTTTTAAAAAAAGTATCGATCCTTTTTATAAAAAGTATGGACACTTTCAATATAATAGGTAAACATATGATGTAATAGGTAGCCCTTATATAATGTAATAGGTATCGTTTATATAATGTAATAGGTAGTGGTTATATTGTAAAGTGTCTATCCTTTTTATAAAAGTGTCCATACTTTTTCACTGTCGAAAACATTAATTTAAGGTTATCTTTTGAGTGAGTTTTAAGATATTAATTTAGTAATTATAGGCGTCTAATGATTTATTTTTACGTTACGATATATATTATTATTAAATTAAAAATTCTAAATATTATTTATAAAATATCAAAACAATCAAATAATTTTTGTGCAAATGAAATTATTAAATCAAATAATTCAAATTGAAAATTAAACAACAAATCAATTAAACATTGTTGTGGGTACATTAATGAACATTGTTATGGGTACATTATTTGGAAAAAATAATGTTCCGGACTTTGTTAGAAATAACTCTTTTTCATTGGATTAATTTCGTTTTTGTGGGTACATTATTTGAACATTGTTATATATAAATTTGTTGTGTAAGTATGTTTTGGTTTGATTATATTGTATGTATATTTTCATTCAGTTGAGAGGGTTATGTATAAAAAACAATCTATCTCGCATGTGAGTACTTTATTCCAACCATGTGACAAGTGTGACAACTCCATCAACTCACAACTCAGCTTTGAACTCAATCAATATTGTCTTTTAGCTTGATGGTTCATAAAGCATGTTACTTGAACAGTATGAATCAATTATGCAATTTTCATGTTCAATTTAACACTGCATTTCAAATTCATTTCATATGTAATTGGAGTTTGAATTTAAATTTCAATTTGAGTTTGAATTTCAATATATATTTCGGCTCCACTATAAATATTAGCCCAAGCCAATATGCATGTTATCATTGATTATTCCTAATTTCCATTGTTTTTTTTCCAACGTATAAACGCGAGGGAAATCCCGACCATTTTATTTTTTGGTCAACTTTAAAGCGTCAGAAACGTTTCGGGCGTATGATCTGGGTGGTATACAAGAAATGTAACAAATAGCAACTAAAATCATAAGTTGAGTACCACCCAAATCATAAGTCTGAAATACTTCTGATGCTCATCAAAATCCAAAGCTCATATGGTGCCAAGCAAAAGGAAATCAAAATCCAAATCTCATATGATGCCAAGCAAAAGGAAATCAAAATCTACAACTGAGTTTGAACATTGATATGATATGTTCAGTTGTTATCATGTTGGGATTTCTCGTTTTTGATTGCTTGGATAGTTGTTCTCTGCTTCTTCAAGTGTTCTTAAGGTTATCCTTTGAGTGAGTTTTAAGATATTAATTTAGTAATTATAGGCGTCTAATGATTTATTTTTTACGTTACGATATATTATTATTAAATTAAAAATTCTAAATAATATTTTATAAATATCAAAACAATCAAATAATTTTTTGTGTAAATGAAATTATTAAATTAATATTGTAGGTGGAAAACATGAAACGCTGTTAAAAAATTGAAACATAAATTACATAACTTTTTAAAAAAAGTATCGATCATTTTTATAAAAAGTATGGACACTTTCAATATAATAGGTAAACATATGATGTAATAGGTAGCGCTTATAATGTAATAGGTATCGTTTATATAATGTAATAGGTAGTGGTTATATTGTAAAGTGTCTATCCTTTTTATAAAAGTGTCCATACTTTTTCACTGTGGAAAACATTAATTTAAGGTTATCTTTTGAGTGAGTTTAAGATATTAATTTAGTAATTATAGACGTCTAATGATTTATTTTTTACGTTACGATATATATTATTATTAAATTAAAAATTCTAAATATTATTTTATAAAATATCAAAACAATCAAATAATTTTTTGTGCAAATGAAATTATTAAATTAATATTGTAGGTGGAAAACATGAAACACTATTAAAAAAATTGAAACATAAATTACATAACTTTAAAAGAAGTATCGATCCTTTTTATAAAAAGTATGGACACTTTCAATATAATATAATGTAATAGGTAAATTTGCAATGCTCACTGTGGAAAACATTAATTTAAGGTTATCTTTTGAGTGAGTTTTAAGATATTAATTTAGTAATTATAGGCGTCTAATGATTTATTTTTTACGTTACGATATATATATTATTAAATTAAAAATTCTAAATAATATTTTATAAAATATCAAAACAATCAAATTTTTTGTGCAAATGAAATTATTAAATTAATATTGTAGGTGGAAAACATGAAACACTATTAAAAAAAATTGAAACATAAATTACATAACTTTAAAAGAAATATCGATCCTTTTTATAAAAAGTATGGACACTTTCAATATAATATAATGTAATAGGTAAATTTGCAATGCTATCGGTATAAATATACCGGTTTACTTATAAAATAGGTAAATATAAGCGCTACCTATTACATATAAGCGCTACCTAGTATGTTATTGTACTTTATAATATTTCCGGTTAAATAATATAACATAATCGGTCTAAATTTTAACCGGTCACTTATTTAACCGGTCACGCCGTATATTAACCGTTTTTTAGGCACCGCACCGCAGAACTACCCAAGTTTATAAAGGGAGGCTGTGGATCTGAGTTGTTACAACGTTGGTGGTTGTTTGCGTTTTCTTCTTTTGGTTAAATTTTTATTTTGGTCCTTGTACTATGATCAACCTATTTTCTTTGATTTTATATAGTTTGGTTATGTAATGAACGCTGTTTCTTTAGTGATCATTCTAAATACGACCTACTTGTTTTTTATAGTTCTCATTTATTTTATTGATTTAAATTTTATAAAAAAAAAATTAAAGCTTGTAAAATATAAAAATTTATCGTTTTATAATTTAAGACTTTTTCGAGCGGATGATTCTTCTACGTTCGACGAGCAGCGATGAACACCAATAATGATGAGCACTATTAATTTAATTTATAAAAATTTAAATTTTAAATGACTTAATATATAGTTATAAATTAGTTAAAAAAATTAAAGATAAATTATTTAAAACAAAGGATAAACTATATCAGTGACCACCTAATTATTGTCTCTTTTTCATTTTGAGCAATATTTTTGAAATTTTGTCAATCAGGTCACTCAACTATTTAAATTCATTCAATTAAGCCACTTGCCATTAATATCTAACGGATAAGTTGATGTCGCGGTTAAAATATTTGGTATAATTACACATTTGGTTATTGTTACTTATATATTCTATCAATTTGGTCCTAATTTTAATAAGTTAAAATAAACTTAATCCTCAAATCAAATGGTATCATATATAATGACTCAAAATTCAATTTTTATTTCATTTTTATTTTAAAAGTTAAAAAATATTCTATATTTATAACAAAACAAAATTTATAACAAAACCTTTTTCTAAAAAATTGAATAACTCAAACAATATTTTATGATATTAAATTTAAAGAAAACTAAATTTATCGCCCTTTTGATATAGGTCAATCTCTTAGTGTAAAATTTTCCATGCTAAGTCCACTGAGAATCTTATCAGTATAAATTTTTATTAAAGATGGACATAAAATTTTATGGTAGGAGATGAAATTTTTAAATTTTAAAAGAAGATTGTGTCAAACTTGAAAGAAATATATGTCACATTTTTCTATTATAAATTTACTGGATAAAAATTTCTTAGTTTTACAGGTTAGACTATATCGCCTTTTCTTGTAGAATGTCATTTACAAATAGTAGTAAGATAAAAATTTTGTCCAGTGAACTTTATATGCATGTACTAATCAACTATATTTTCATTAAAACCAAAAGAGGTTATGGTACCATTGATAGGATGCTTCTGAGAACCATAAATGGAATTATAGTAAAATATTTGTTTTGTTATAAATATAGAATATGTCGTAACATTTAAAATCTTTTAAAATTAAAGATTTGAGGGTTAAGTTTATTTTAATTTATTAAAATTATGACCAAATTGATAGAATATATAAATAACAATGACCAAATGTGTAATTATATCAAATATTTTAACTGTCACATCAGTTTCTCCGTTAAATATTAACGTCGAGTGGCTTAATTGAATGCATTTAAATAGTTGAGTGACATTGTTGACAAAATTTCAAAAATATTAGAAAAATTGAAAACAATCAATAGTTAAGTGGTCACTGATATAGTTTACCCTTTATTTTAAATAATTTATCTTTAAATCTTTAACTAATTTATAATTATACGTTGAGTTCTTTATAATTTAAATTTTTAGTATTTCATTTTACATTAAGATCACTCGAAGAAAACTCACATAATTTTAAATAAAAGAATATAATCGTAGTAGCTGACAATTGTGATGATATCAGTGGCAGAGACACGACTTGGTCAGGGTGGGTGTAACACCCCCAACCCGTACCCGACCCGGATACGAATCCGATGTGTCACATTGACTTTTCAAAACATTTACTTGTACAAAATAGTGAATACTTTTAAAACTTTCACTAAATACAACTGAATAATTTACATAAAATACAATCATATGATTTTACAAAACCGATTAGAGCATATCGGATTTAAATCTTTATTTACATAAATTATCTCTTAACGGTTTATAAAACTTATTAGCGTATAAACGGTTTAAAGCTTTAGTTACATGCCGACACAATCAGTATTATAAAATATATACCATTCAATTCTTTTCTGATCTGATCTTTGGAAAGGAGAAACTAACCTGTCTTGATTAATTTTTATCAATCTTCTTCTTCTCGGAACCTACGTGTGAACAATCACACGCTAATTCGTTAACTTAGTGAGGCATATAAAGCATATAATAGAAACCATAGAACATTTCATATAACATAATGCATACATGCACATATGCCATCATTATCAACATCAACATCATTATCATGATCAACATCATTAACATGATCTCTATCGTTATCAACATCAATATCATTATCATGAACCCATTTAAAACATGTCATCTTGTACTTAACCTTTGTAACATGTCATCTTGTACTTAACATTTGTAACATATCATATAATATATTTCACCAAGCATTACACACAGTATCGCATCTAAATCATGTAATATACTTCATATAACAAATCATATACATCACATACACTGTATTTATGCTATCTCTTTAATATCCCATATACTAGCCCATGTATACTTTTGATATCTTTTATAGGCCCATGTACGGTACTGATATCTTTTATAAGCCCATGTACAATATTGATTCAGTGTAAGCAATAATAACATGATATCATATAATAATGCAAATACTTTTGATATATTTTATAAGCCCATGTATAATACTGATATCTTTTATAAACAATAATTCATTTCCACATGGAATAGTATACAATCCATCTTCGTAAATTTACCTTCAAAAGGTAATTCTATCAAGTTTTATGGACTTGATATCTATTCTCAATCAAACTCATAATCATTTGATTCACTAATAACTCAGCTAAAAATATGCTTAACTTATTAAGCTTTCATTCATACCCATATACGGTATAATTCCCTTGCTTCAAGCTCATATATTCTATGATATTTTCCTCAAATTATGGAGGAAAAATCGAAATTCAAGAAGTTGGCAAGACCAGAAGAAGTTTTCGCATAAGGCGTGGGCACGGCTTATTCATCATGAGCTATCGCAGAAGAAGTCTTCAGTTAAGGCGTCGGCACGGCTTACTATCCCGTATAACCCTAAATTAAGGGTACGAATTTACAAAGAAAAAAAGAGTTTAATGACGACTGAAAGAATCTTTTGAGTCATTCTTATAGTGACAATTGTCCATCATATTCTAGCTTGTCCACGTAGTAACGAAACTACTTCATCTAATTCTTCAATTTGGAGTAGTGAAAACCCTTTTAACATTATCTTCATATCATTTAACCAAAGGTCTGTAACAACAGAACCTTCCTCAAATTCACCCTTGAACTCGGGTGCTTTTAACCCTTATAACTCTTTCGATACATTCATTCTATGAGTTAAAGAAACATAAAATTAAAAAACACATCAGAATATCATTCAACATCATGAAAATTATTCTCTATTAACAAGACAACACACTCCTTACACTATCAGATCAGAATATTTTTCACTTTTTGTTGGCATGTATACTTTTTAAAACACTTTTGACTTCGGTTTAAGCCTAGAACCAGCTAAACCATAGCTCTAATACCATTAAATGTAAATCATGTCGCATATAATAACATATGACACATATACCCACTTTCATGTACTCATGCATACATAAACATCATATCAATCACATGCTTGTGCTTATGGAATCATGCATTCCAACATGGGAAATAGACTTATCGCAAATCCTACCCAATGATGTATAAAACATTCATATATAATGTTATGCATGCATCACAAATCAAATAACATTTTAGGAGTCACTTCTTACCATAGTAACTCTGTCACTGGCTCATCGCAAGCCAATGTTCGTTCTATAAAATAAGTACAAATTAAACTTGCACTCACCTTGACACTTTATATATCCAAAAGATGTTCCTCACTATAATCCACAACAACTCATTTATACTTGACTTGCCTTAGTCACAAATCAATCACGATCTGTACAAATCACAATTTCATAACGATACATATGTTAGTATTGTACTAACATAAACACATCCCCAAAACAAAATCCATAATATACTTGAAACTTATTTTCTATCAAAATACTTAACACTTAATAATTCATTTTTAATATTAGCATCAACTTTTCCAATTTATACAAAATGATCATTCACCATTTTATCACTTAAATTTTAAATACAAAAAAATTCAGAAATTTCAGTACTAGAATTATTACCAACCAAATACTTTTACAAAGGTACAATTACCTTTAAGCACCCCAACTATATGAATGTTGCAGTTAAATCACCAACCTTTTCAAACTTCCAAAATGGTCATATTTCCCATCTAAATGCTCATATTTCCAGTATAGTACATCAACTATTAGACAATTATACAACCATTCATAACTTTTCCAAAATTACCAAATAGATCCCTTAAAGTTTTAAAAATTACAGAATGGTCCCCAAATTTTCTAAGGCTTGTAGAATACTTCCTACATCATTTCCAGACCTTATAGAATTTTTCCATAATTTTTCTCACTCAAATACATCATGCTTGAATTTTCAAAGAATAATTTCTAAAAAGATTGAACATGTTTTAACCATAAACCAAGCTTGAAAATGAATCTACAACCTCTAAATCATCAAGATTTATCATCAATTTCATGAATCTTATCATGAACATAAACCCTTAGATTTGGGATCTTTGAAATTCGGCAAGATTAGAAAGAAATATTGGTACCAAATAATAGCGTTTTTCGCGTAGATCACTTTCCTATTTCACGGCATAACTCGAATTCCAAAGAAATTAGCTCAAAAATTGAAAACAAAAAATGTTTTCTTACCTTGGGAGAGCTCACGTGAAGCTGTTGGAAAAGATGAAGAAATTCATCTTACAATTATTCATCTTTCTTTATTAATAATGAATTAAAATTTCATTAAATGTCAAATTACCACTTTACCCTTAAAATCAAAATATCCATACTAATTTACCCTTAATGAACTTGATATTTACATTAATACCAAGCCACGACAACCTTATCATCTTCCAATAGTCAAAGATGAACAAAATATTTTTCCACTTTACCATTTTGCCCTTGCAATTTCTAAAACTTACAATTCTGTCACTTTAATCCAACAATCCAAATTAAATATGGAATTAAACCCTTAAATATTATTTTCCAACATTTTAAAAATGTGAAATAAATATTTATTTTTATTTTCGAAACCAACTGTAACTTTTTAAAATTACTATTTTGGTCCCTAAACTTTTCAAAGTTTATACTTTGGTCACCAAACTTTTAAAATCTTATAATTTGGTCACCAAACTAAGTCCGTTTATAGAATAAATTTATTTTTGGGAAAATACCATTTAGGTCTTTAAACTTTTCCTAATTTTCTACTTTGATCCTCAAACTTTCAAAATTTGCATTTTGGTCACTATCCCGCTTTTTGGGATGTTACAGTGGGCACATGCCCACCATGGAATTCAAATTTTTTTCAGTTAGTTACTTATTTTACTAATGGTGTCCACTCTGAAATTTTTCGTGTCGACTCTGAAATCTGAGTTTTCTTCGATTTGTTACTTATTTTACGAACGATATCCACTTTGAAAAATATTTATGGATCTGCCACTGGAGGATGTAATTGATAGAATAACTAATTTGATTTTAGTGAAGATGTTATTATAATTAGATTTACAATACCACTAATTTTCTCTTTATTTCTATATTAGAAAAAAATTGTAAGCATATAGATCATATATTAAATTTGAAATATAAATAAAAGGGACCAAAACCATAATTTGACTCCATGTCTTGTTGTCGTCCCGTGTCGTGAGTTTAGGGGAGAGCCCACTTGGTTGTCGTGTGGGGTCGTATCATCCTGACTTGGACGGTGTGATGCAACCGATGGTCCAGTTTGAATCATTTTGCCCACCAAACTTTCAATTTTTCTAATTTGCTCACTGAACAGATTGAATCATTTTGCTCACTCTGTTGTTAACTTTTTAACGGCGTTATGAAGTGGCACAGGAATCAAAACAATGCCATTTTGAAAAACTCAAATATAATCTAAAACAACGTCGTTTTGGTGAGTAAAATATGAGATAAAAATAAAGTTTAATGACTAATGGTGTAATTTACCTTTTTCCTTCTCTTCTCCATTTTTTTCTCCGCGGATCACCGCGTCATTTTTATTTTGGCCACCGCCGACTGCCTTAGATGGTGGTCGTTCGACCCCAAAATGGGATGGGTCGATTAATCTCGACCCCCTGAGTATGAATTCGGTGGTTATTTCACTGGAAAATGTCCCAAAACCCATGAATTTGGACTGAAACGTATCAGTTTCCTCACTTTCAATCTCAAATTCATGAACTTCGAAGTAACTTCCGACAAAATAGAGGCTAGATTCGAACTCACGACGTCGAAGCGAAGTGACCCATCCTATTTTGGGACCAAAGGACCACCATCTACAGCAGTTGACGATGGCATCCAGCCACCTTCTATTTTTATTTTATTTTTTAATTATTTTATATTAAATAATATTAAAAAAGGCCAAGTCAGTAGACGTCAGAGAGAAAACGGGAGAGTGAGCAAAATGATTCAATTTGTAAAGTTCAGTGAGCAAATTAGTAAAATTGAAAGTTCATTGAGCAAAATAGGACAGAGAGTAAAGTAGAGTTAGGAATGGTGTAATTTACCGTTAGTTGTAGTAATAGAGTTTAGAAAGGGATACACCATTGCAATTATAAAATTGATATCATCGTATTTATAAACTTAACCATTTTTAATAATGTATTGAATTTCAAGGTTTAATAAAGTCAGCTTCGGAGTAATTGAATTTTTTTAGCTTCATAATTAAATTTAATATCAGGAGTTGATAAAATATAAATTTTTATTAAAAATTATTAAACTATTTATATTCTAAATTATAATTAACATTATTTTTTTAATATACTTTTATATAATCTAGATAAACAACTTAAAGTTATATTTTTAAAAAACTAATAAAATTCGTAGAAATCTTTTTACTACGTTATACCACTCCACTAAACATCATTATCGAGAAAGTTTTACAAAATGTATTTTTATTCATAATATTTTTTTCAAACAAAATCTAAAGTATACAGTTTCTAACCCTCAATTTGACATTTCTTCGGTCTAACTCTGTTATCAGTCCCTATAATATGTAGAAGTTAAAAGGCTTAATACCAAAACAAGTGTCCAAACTATACTCAATTCTCGAATATGTGCCTAAGCTATTTTTTGGCTCATCCAAGTGTCTAACGTTACAAATGTTACCATTTTAGGTGTTCATGCCGTCAACGACGTTAATTTCCCCATTAAGTAACACATGTCACAATCTAATGACTTTAAAAATTTTATTTAAAATAAAAAAATTATATATTTTTTTAAAAAAAACATAAACATTTTGAAATAACGTCAAAACTTTAAAAACCTTCATTTCAAAACCTAAACCCATGTTGATCGTCACCCTTTGTCGTTGACGAAGCTCCACCCGACCTCATCTCCCCCCAGAGACCAAAACCCCCCATGAAATCAAGACTGGTCGATGATCGATCGACAGCGAATCAACGTTTTATACCCTGCGAACCCTAGGATGAAAATCACAATCTCGACGGTCAATAGACGACAACTACAATGACGTATGACTAAGAAGATAGTAGGGACTACGTCGACGATAATGATCGTGGCCCAGAAAGGGTGACAACGACATGTTAAGGAGATGATTTTGGGATTTTAGGTATTTTGTGACTTTTTTATAGTTTAAGAGAAATTAATTTTTTTATAAATATAATAATATTTAAAAAATAATAAATTTTAAAATCACTATATTATGACATGTATAATTTAACAGAAAAATTAAAATCGTTGAATATCCGACCACCTAAAATTATAATATTTATGACATTAAATATCTAAATAAATCAAAAAATAGTTTAGGTATCTATTCTAGAATTGATGTATTATTTGAATATATGATTTGAGGACGTAATTAAGATGGCATGGGGGGATAAAGGAGAGTTGGTGGGTCAAAAAGGAGGGCTCTACCTCTATTCTATGTCCTAAAAGAAAGTGTGCCCAAGGCTGCAATTCTATGACTTGTCAGCGCGTTCAGTACGTGTTTCAACCATCTTAGATACATGATAGTACGATAAAGTATAGGTTTTGATAATCCAATAAATATGGTTTTCTACAACAATCATGGTAGTTCCGCGGTGCGGCGTCTAAGAAACGGTTAATATATGGTGTGATCGATTAAACAAGTGATCGATTAAAATTTAGACTGGTTATGTTATATTATTTAACCGGAAATATTATCAAGTACAATAACATATTAGGTAACGCTTATATAATATAATAGATAGCGCTTATATAATAAAATAGGTATTTAACGGGAAATATTATCAAGTACAATAACATATTAGGTAACGCTTATATAATGTAATAGATAGCGCTTATATAATAAAATAGGTATTTAAAGGGAAATATTATCAAGTACAATAATATATTAGGTAGCGCTTATATAATGTAATAGGTAGCGCTTATATTGACCTATTTTATAAGTAAATCGGTATATTTATACCGGTAACATTACAAATTTACCTATTACATTATAATTATCGGTTTCGATTTCATAAAGTGTCGAAATTTTTATAAAAGTATCGACACTTTATGCTTGCATCTCGTTGGGCTTAATATTTCATTCTGGACAAAATATCGACACAAACTAAAAAAGTGTCGATACATGATTTAGACCTATTCTCTCATAAAACCGGTATAATTATACCGGTTTCATTGACCATTTATCTATTACATTATACTTATGGGATTCGATGTTTTAGGGATCGATATTTTTTTAATAAATGTATTGACACTTTTTAAAGGTACACCTTTTTTGGCATTCATTCTAGACCGTAAGTATCGACACTTTATGCTTGCACCTCGTTGGTTTTAATATTTCATTCTGGACAAAAATATCGACACAAACTAAAAAAGTGTCGATACATGATTTAGATGTATTCTCTCATAAAACCGGTATAATTATACCGGTTTCATTGAACATTATATTTATGGGTTTCGATGTTTAAGGGATCAATACTTTTTTAATAAATGTATCGACACTTTAAGGGTACACCTTTTTTGGCATTCATTCTAGACCGTAAGTATCTACACAACTTTAACAAGTGTCGATACTATATGCTGACCTATTTTAGCATAAAACCGATATATTTATATCCATTACATTGTAAATTTATCTAATACATTTTAATTATTGGTTTCGATGTTTTTAGGATCGATACTTTTAATAAGTGTCGATACTTTATGTTGACCTAATATATTATGCGTGCACCTCGTTTGGGTCGATAGTTGTTACATTGTTAATTTACCTATTACATTATAATTATTGGTTTTGATGTTTTTTGGGTCGATACTTGTAGTTATTGTACATACCTAAATATGTTCTGCGAATTTAATGTTGTACCCATCCTTTAACTACCACTACCAATACCACATCCTATTGAAAGCAGCATGACTGAAACATGTTCAAAATGAACCTTTGCTTACATCTCCATCAACTCCTGGACCACTGAACTTGCACAATAAAATTTTTTCCATGGATAATACTGATGTAGACAATGTTAAGCCAACCGAGGAATGCCATGAAGTACATAATGTTGATAAATCTGACAGATTGGTTGGTCAGCTCTTCTGTTCACGTGATCAAGCTTGGTACTTTTACAAGGGATTCGCACGGGAACATGGGTTTAGTGCACGTAAGGGAACAACACGGCTTGACGTGGAAGGGAATGTGAAGACACAAGAATTTTGTTGTTCCAAAGAAGGGTTTCGAGTATCAAAAGTCAATATTATTGATCGTCAACGTGCTCATACGCTAGTCACAAGAACAGGATGTAAGGCTAGAGTAGTAGTTACAGCAACAAATACAAACGATCAGTGGGTTATAAGTAAGTCTGATCAGAAACATAATCATGCATTGTGCACACCTGCTATGACCATTTATGCGTTCTAATAGAGCTGTAAGTAAGGCTGATATCGATGAGGCAACAACATTGAAAGAGGTCGGTGTTGGCACGTCAAGTAATGAATATTTAACGCAACAGGCAGGGGGCTATCATAATGTTGGATTTACACATAAAGACCTCTACAATGCACTTCAAAGAGGTAAAGCAAAGGAAATCGTCGATGGGGATGTGAATGCGCTTATTGCCTACTTGATTATAAGAAACATGATGATCCGGGTTTTTTATGACATACTCGGTAGACGAATCGGGGGCATTGTATAATCTTATTTGGTCGGATTCTACATCGAGATCGGATTACACATGCTTCGGTGATGTAATTGCGTTCGACACAACGTACAAAGATAATTTGTATGGTCGACCAATTATGCCTATTGTTGGTGTCAATCATCACCATAACAAAATGTGTTGCCACTGCCATAATCGCTGACGAGACGTCTCAATCTTCGAGTGGGGTTACAGAATTTTTTAGAAGCCATGATGAAAAATCACCTATTTCAGTTGTCACCGATGGGGATAGGGCAATGCAGAGGGCTATCAAATCTGTTATCCCTTATGTTAAGCACAGATTATGTTTTGGCATCTTTCTCGCAATGCACAAGCTAACATTGGTGACCCAAAGTTTACAGCAGCATTCTCAAAATGCATGGCTTCCTGGTGGACAACCAAGGAATTTGATATTCAATGGCGTTCGGTTGTTTCAGAATTCAACGTCCAAAAGCATCCATGGGTGATTGAGAAGGGAAATACACGACACTTATGGGCACAAGCATATCTAACCGGTCATTTCTTGCCAATATTCGCTCAACACAAAGGTGCGAGTCTATGAATGCTTCACTAGCTATTGCACTGAAACACAAGAAGACATATTAGATATTGTTCGTGCAATTGAAGATGGAATTAGTAGAATGCGTATGAACGAGTTGAAAGTGGATTACTTAAGTTCACATACGAAGCCCTTCCAGATCACAAAACTGGTCGACCTTGAAAGCCATGCCGCTGCGATTTTTACCCGCGAATCTTTTCGTGTGTTCCAAGATGAACCTACACGGGAGACATTGTAACGGATTGAGGCAGAGATTAAGTCCTTATCAGATGAATGTCAACATTATATTTTGTCAAAGTACGCAGAAAAAAATAGGAAATTTGAAATTAGTTTTGATTCTCGTACGAAAACTCTAATTTGCTCCTGCAAAAAATTCGAGACCGTTGGACTTCCGTGTCGCCATCAACTTCACATTTTGAAGCACTTGGACTACACATATTTTCCCGGGACTTTGATTCAAAGTAGGTGGACTAATGATGCGAAGGCTTCTGCACCCAGTTATATTGATTTGAATGTGTCTCCAAAAGTGATGCAAATGGCAAGGTTCGCTGCTCTACGTTCAACGTCAAGTAGGTTATGCTACATTGCATCAAAGACAGACGAGTCTTTCAAAACCGCAAGAGATGAGATGAAAAAACTAATAGAAGAATTAGAAAACTCGTTTGGTTTGAATGATTCAGTCAACCAGAGCATTGTAGTAAACAACATTCGTGACCCTCAACGAAAACAACGCAAGCGAAAAGAAGTGCCGAAGAACAAGGTCGAGAAGAAAATTAGGCGATGTGGTACTGCAACGGTGAGGACATAACAAACTAACATGTCCTCAAGTCAAGCTCAGTTTGAGTACAACAACACAGCTACATCAACTGATTTTTCGAAGACGGAATGGAATGACAACGATCTCCATATATCGTAAGTATCAACATGACTCCTATTGTGTATAAGAAACATGTACATATAAATATTTTGAATGAAGGAAGAAAAACCGCGTTACTTAAAATTAGCGACACAATATTAAAAAGTGTCGATATAGGTTGTAGACCTATTCGCTCATAAAACTGGTATATTTATACCGGTTATATTACAAAATTATCTATTACATTATAATTCTGAGTTTTGATGTGTAAATGTCGACACTTTTTGACAAGGTATCGACACATTTTTCTTCCATTCTGGATATAAAGTACCGACACAATATTAAAAAGTGTCGACATAGGTTGTAGACCTATTCGCTAATAAAACCGGTATACTTATACCGGTTATATTACAAAATTATCTATTACATTATAATTCTGAGTTCCGATGTGTAAATGTCGACACTTTTTGACAAGGTATCAACACATTTTTCTCCATTCTGGACATAAAGTACTGACACAATATTAAAAGTGTCGATATAGGTTGTAGACCTATTCGCTCATAAAACCGGTATATATTTATCGGTTATATTACAAATTATCTATTACATTATAATTATGGGTTCCGATGTGTAAATGTCGACACTTTTTGACAAGGTATCGACATATTTTTCTTCCATTCTGGACATAAAGTACCGACAATATTAAAAAGTGTCGACATAGGTTGTAGACCTATTCGCTAATAAAACCGGTATACTTATACGGTTATATTACAAAATTATCTATTACATTATAATTCTGAGTTCCGATGTGTAAATGTCGACACTTTTTGAAGGTATCGACACATTTTTCTTCCATTCTGGACATAAAGTACCGACACAATATTAAAAAGTGTCGATATAGGTTGTAGACCTATTCGCTCATAAAATTGGTATATTATACCGATTATATTACAAAATTATCTATTACATTATAATTATGGGTTCCGATGTTTTTCAATCGACACTTTTGAAAAGGTATCGACATTTTTCTTCCATTCTGAACATAAAGTACCGACACAATATTAAAAAGTGTGAAAACTTTGTTGTGGATATCATGGAAAACAATGATATAGTATGTGTTTACATTTGCAAGCAGATGTAAATACATTAATAACTAGTATTGATTAAACAATCCTCAAATGTATATGTATACAGAGAAGCAAATATGGAATAATTAATGAAAATATACACACAATATAATCACACCAAATATACATACACAAGAATGTTCAAATAAGTACCGACAAACGAAATTAATCCGATGAAAAAGGGTTATTTCTAACGAAGTCCGGAACATTAGAGGCCTTCAACAAATTTTCCAAATACTCTCGTATGTTTCCGCCTTTTTCTGAGGACATACATAAATAATTTCAATTATCAAACTAATGAGGTGCAATTTTACTAACAATAAACTAAATTCGCATAAGCATATAAATTGTGTCATACCTAGAGCATTGTCATTCGAATGTGAAGCAGCGTCAAAGGTATGTGGACATATGTAATTGTATTTCTATAAAACACATAAGTTGTTAAAATAATCAATGTCTGAACACCTGTTCAACTGGAAAAACATATTGCATAATGCAATTTACCGGATTATAAATCATTTTTTCCGCTGAATCATCGACCAAAGTGTATTTAGCTCGTTAAATCTGGACACGCGTTCCAAACATCATTGAGATCTTTACAGTAGGTAAAAGTATCGTATGTTTTCCATTTTGCTTGATCCTGTTCACAAACAGTCGAACATAAATATGTAGGAATCATAGACAACGAAAAGTCAGCAAACTGTAATGACATTCATCTTACCCAACGAATAGAAAATGCTCAGAAAATAAAGGTAGTTTCTCAAGTACACGGTCGACGTTATGCCTGAGATTGTAATCAAGTTTGAATGTTAACATTCAAATGTATATTAACGGTTTGACTACAGTAATTCAATTGCTCCAAACATGTTCTAACCTCATCTTTGAAGACCAAAGGGCAACAATAAAATTGTCGACACAAAATTGCATAAATTCAAATAATCCTGTTCTGAGGACAACATCTACAACATGAAGAAAATGAGATTAAAGTTCTACGCTTATATGTTAAAATAATGGATACAAAAGAATAGAATTAAAACCTGCAGGCAGTCTTGGGATGTAGGCAAGGACACCATTGAGATCAAAAATTAAAAGTTTTCTTGAAGGCGGCGTTGCAGACACGATATACTTGTTTGGATCATCATCATCATCATCGTCATCTTCATCGTCATCGTCAGCTTCATCTTCATTGACCGCTTGGTTGTCCACATCTGTTAAAAGAAAATAAAATACAGTTCAGAATGTGTAAATGTTTAGAAACATAAATAATGAATTACCTAACTCGTTTGATGTCGTTGACGTAATTCGTCACACAACATGGAGACTTCATGTTGCAATGATGAAATATCGAATCGCATTCCACTCACAAGGAATCAATATGCTCCCAAAAATTGACCATGTATTCCATCACGGTCTTAATTGTAACATCCTCTGCAACTGGGAGCTTCTTCCATCATTGCGTCTCCACTTGGTTGCTCTTCTTCATGGCCAACGGGGGGTCCATTCCTCCCTCTCTTGATCTAATCCGACCTCCTTGACACGCTTCCAATCGAGTTTTTCAACAAAATCATATCCCTTTTTTAATAAATACCATGTCAATCTTGCGGGTTAATCGAATAGGGGCGTCTTGCGAAAATCAACTTCCTTCTTCTTCAACAGATGGGTGATGACACATCCATATGGTAGTGTAGTGAAATTGTTGCTCCATTTGTGACCATATATACAATTGTATTAAATATGAGTTTTGCAATGTTTGGAGCCGTTTTGGATTTGGATTTATACTTTGCTATCCACCAATAATCGTTGTCTCGAAGCGTTGAATGTTTTCCCCCACTAGGCCGGATATACCATGTGAGCATTTTATGAAACACTCTCGACTATACATCGAGGTTGAATTGGGCTATTTCTAGCAACCCTTTAATTGTAGACCAATCTACACCATTTCATCTGAATCCCCTTTTTGCTACACCTAAACTTCCGCAATAGTTTCCGAAGATATATATATATCCTTCCCCATGACATGTGTATTAATTCCTATTATAGTCTTATTAGGCTCGTGCTGTAAGGAAGCATTGTTGTAGAAGATTCTAACTAGGTTGGGATAATATCTTGGTTCTACACCAAGAATTCAAGCTAACCCCAAGATGTAAATGTGGATTTAAAACTAAATGCATATTTATCATCAAACAAGAAACCCAGGTCAATGACACGTTCGGGACGAATCTTCCTTACTTTAAAACTTGTCTGCCATCTTTGTTTCTCCATATCGGATCTAAAGTTCAGAGTTTCGAAGGACCTGATTTCCTCAGAAGAATCGTTTGTTTCAGAATGAGGTTGGTTGAGAAGAACTGGGTTGAGAAGAGCTTTGAGAAAGACCGCTTCTGACGCTGACGTTTTGGAGCCATTTTGGTTGGATGCTATTACAATGGAACACAAACACATTCAGGAAAAAAACTCCAATATAGAAATCAATCAAACCCATAAAATATCGATAAATTAGTATCGACAAAACATTAAACAGTGTCGATACATATTATATACCAATTCTCCCATAAAACCGGTATACTTATACCGGTTAGATTGAAAAAATTACCTAATACATTATACTTTTGGGTTTCGATGTTTATGGGATCGACACTTTTTATATATGGATCAACACTTTATGGTTGCACCCTGTTTGCCATTCATTCTGGACCAAAAATATCGACACAAATTAC
This sequence comes from Hibiscus syriacus, assembly GCF_006381635.1. Taxonomy (NCBI): domain Eukaryota; kingdom Viridiplantae; phylum Streptophyta; class Magnoliopsida; order Malvales; family Malvaceae; genus Hibiscus; species Hibiscus syriacus. Next base: position 1,556 of record NW_024062694.1, on the reverse strand, counting down.
AAAAGTGTCGACACATTATTTAGACTTATTCTCTCATAAAACCGGTATACTTGTACCGGTTAGATTGAAAAATTACCTATTACATTATACTTATGGGTTTCGATGTTTATGGGAGCGACACTTTATATATGGATCGACACTTTATTGTTGTACCCTGTTTGCCATTCATTCTGGACCAAAAATATCGATACAAACTACAAAAGTGTCGATACATTATTTAGACATATTCTCATAAAATCGGTACTTGTACCGGTTAGATTGAAAAATTACCTATACATTATACTTTGGGTTTCGATGTTTATGGGATCGACACTTTTTATATATGGATCGAAACTTTATGGTTGCACCCTCTTTGCCATTCATTCTGGACAAAAATATCGACACCAAACTACAAAAGTGTCGACACATTATTTAGACCTATTCTCTCATAAAACCGGTATACTTGTACTGGTTAGATTGAAAATACCTATTACATTATACTTATGGTTTACGATGTTTATGGGATCGACACTTTTATATATGGATCGCACTTTATTGTTGCACCTGTTTGCCATTCATTCTGGACCAAAAATATCGACACAAAATACAAAAGTGTCGATACATTATTTAGACCTATTCTCATAAAACCGGTTAACTTGTACGGTTAGATTGAAAAATTACCTATTACATTATACTATGGGTTTCGATGTTTATCGGATCGAACTTTTTATATGGATCGGCACTTTATTGTTGCACCATGTTTGCCATTCATCTGGACCAAAAATATCGACACAAAATACAAAAGTGTCGATACATTATTTAGACCTATTCTCTCATAAAACCGGTATAGTTGTACCGATTAGATTGAAAATTACCTATTACATTATACTTTTGGGTTTCGATGTTTATGGGATCGACACTTTTTTATATGGATCGACACTTATGGTTGCACCCTGTTGCCATATTGTAAATTTGCCTTTTACTTTAAAGTGAATTTTGTAGTTATTGTACATACCCTCAATATATGGAATGGCCACTCATTCTCGCACATGATGACAATATGATGACATTTGGTATAATACAGACAACAATCCATATATCGTAAGTATCAACATGACCCTTAATGTGTATAAGAAACATGACAACAACATATGCTAACTTTTCTCATCCATTCATAATTATTCACATACAAATTATAAATCGTATACAAAATTATAAATCTTATACAAAATTAACCCTACATTTACATCATTGCATCCTTTTGTTATTCTTATGTATCATGGCTTTTGTTATCTTCTGTCTTCGTTGATTTGATTGGACTTACGAGATCGTTTAATATTCGCGATCGATCCACTCTCCAACAACCTATATTCAAATTGTCAGAACATTAAGTATTGTAAACTACAGCATTCAATCTACGACTTTTAACAATTTTACCACAAACGAATTTTTCTTTCCACTTACAAATCACCAGTTGCCCCTGTAGAACCGATCGATTCCATCTACATCATCACATACATGCCGCAATCATGTCTGTTACAAAATTTAAAAACCACATGTCAATTATGTGAATACTG